>NC_142998.1:8795312-9105625 GCF_061535395.1 Colias eurytheme | reverse complement strand
AATCACAGTTTGAAATCAATAACTCGGATGTAAGAGCCAGTTTTATTGAATTCACCTTTCAGCAATATACCGGTTTTGTTCTACGATTAAAAGTGTGTTTCGGCCATTCATACTGAATAAAATGGGTCTTAAAATAGCTATTGTGATTAAAAAAAGAAGAAAATATTTTTAAATATTAATGAAACGGTTATTTTTAAACTTTAATAACATGTTTCATTGCTGAATTTTGCCATTTGGTGATCGTATTGCTTTATATTTAGTTAAGGTTATTGTTAGTGGTGCAATACTATTCTTACTTGTTTGGCAATTAATTAAAATATTTTAATAATTCTCATTTTAAATAATTCAAGGCGTAATCATATTATTATATTCCTCCTCATGTGCGTTTCCGACATTCTGTTGTTCGATAATACATGCATATATATTTTAGCTGCTTATTTATTTACTTGGTTTTTTTAGAGAAATGGAATTTGAACACCTTACTGTTTACCACATCCAAAAACATACAATTTTTAATTTGATTATCTCTACAATTTCTAAGAGTTTTTTTATCAGCTGAAGTTTCACAATTCGCAAGCTACATTTTCCAAACTAATGCCTTAGTCACAAATGTACTTATAAATACATTTAGCTATTAATTTATAATTATACTAGCGGTCCGCCCCGTCTTCGCCCGTGGTAGGTACATATTTCGCAATAAAAAGTAGCCTATGTCCTTTCTCGGGTATCAAAATATCTCCATACCAAATTTCATGCAAATTGGTTCAGTAGTTTAGGCGTGATTGAGTAACAGACAGACAGACAGAGTTACTTTCGCATTTATAATATTAGTATGGATTCTACTTTTTAGTAGGTATATCAATACAACATCTGTGTGATCTAAAACTTGAAAAAATCATGTATTGTTGTATCTAGGTTGTACCTCTTCTGAATTCAGCTGCATACGTTAATTGCGTTGAAAACTCCGTAGCGAATATTTTTTGTTAATTAACTACACTTTATTTCACAAGTACCGTAAAGTAACAAAATTAGAGGATAGGTCAGTGTGAATTTTAATACTTGTGTTCTAGTAGTAATTTAACTAAAATAAAAATAGCCATTTCTTGCTCTAAAGTTATTTTTTTGGAGGAAATAATAAAATTTTCAATGTATAAAATAACGGCTTAAAAAGCCACTTTGCATAATTTTTGAGGTATCATGGAAATGAATTTATGGAGAATGGCTACTTAATGGGAATTTTGAAGGTTTTGGGGTCGATTTTACAATTTCTAAGTAACAGTAAACCGAATAATAGCATCTGATATATTTTTTAATACAAATGAATATGAATAGGTATTGACTTTTTGTTCGATAAATCAAATACTAAAACAATTTTACCTATACCTCAAGATTATTCTAATGAACTTATAAAAATGTTACAATATGAAATTAAATATAGAATATCA
Source organism: Colias eurytheme (assembly GCF_061535395.1). NCBI lineage: Eukaryota > Metazoa > Arthropoda > Insecta > Lepidoptera > Pieridae > Colias > Colias eurytheme. The sequence continues at coordinate 9,104,180 of NC_142998.1, read as the reverse complement.
AAAACATCATTTTTAATATGGTCCCTTAAAGACCACATATTCTTTTTCAGTTTCATATATAAACTCTACTATACAACTAATTCCAAAAAAAAGACTATTTTCCAATTCTATACAAATTATTTTATAAGACGCGAAACGAAACGAAACATACTCATAATAGGCAACCATATTTCGGAGATTAAACTGCTTTAACACCGGGATTCCTAAACTTTATAATCCAATGTTCAGAGTTTGTAATAAAACAAATATTAAATTTTACATGTACGTCAGTCATAAGTACCTTTGATCCCTATACGGGTTTTCACTCGTCACTGTAAGTACTCGTCTTTGACACGTTTTTGTAAACTTTAGTAGATATTGTCATATTATAAAGTTGTAGTAGACGGAATGTGTTGTTGTAGTTTTAATATTGCATTTTAGATGTTTTTTTAAGTTGAGAGAATAATGTTATTTTACATTTCTATTGGGATTTTATATGCAAGATGTAGGGAATAATTGCCCTTACATCTTAAAATATAAATTAATATTTTTATGCACTGTTATACGTACAATGTAGAGATTATTTTCATCCTATTTTCACTGTATTCTTGGAAATTCTATTATTCTGACAAAATTATTCTAAAGTTCAATACGAAACGATAGAAAATTAACCTACCGATTTAAACCTAGAAAATATTAACCACCCAAAAATATCGAGTACGTACAAATAATTTTCCTCAGAATTTATCTAACATCAGCAAGCCGACAGCTGTTCCAAAGCACCAAATATCAGAATTTCTTCGACTTATCGGTTATATTGTTGAGTCAGCAGGAACCAAGGTTTATTGTATCCAGAATGTTCCGGGACTGTCGCTTTGATATTCCGTGGAATATGCATTATGCAAGTCAAATGGACTGTTATCTATGTGAGATTGCACGGTACGAATTAAAATAACGGGTGTTTCTGTGTTTGAGAAGCAAGGAACTAAACTTTATTATATCTTAATTTAAGATTTTGACATTGATGCAATAAGTTATCATTGAGGTGAGAAGATATCTCATCTTATAATTATTAAATCAGAGGATATTTTACACGGAATTTATCGCAGGCTATTTAATGAAACTTTTTTAATATTACATAGGAGTTTAATAAAATGCAACAAGATTAAATCATAATATTTATTGACGAACATACCATACTAAAACGCGTACCTACAGAAAAATCAGTACAAATTTCCCAACCAAAAACAAACAAAAGTAGGTTATAAAAACAAACATTGTAGCCCTTAAAATCACAAATATGAGTAAAATCTTATACGTATATTTAGCTGCGTTTATTTTTAATTCAACAAAGATAAATCGCGAGGGTAGACCACCCCCGTCGTTTGCACCGAACCTCCGTTTGAATATTTATTAAAGTACCCCTGTCCGAAACATTTCTGTGTCCCTCGCTATTGTCACATCATTTGCTTTTTTTATTAATTCTTGCTTAGTATTGGATACTTTTGGGATACTAGAATTGTGCGGCTTTTCGTGTACTATTTACTCATTTCTTGAAAAGCTTGTTTAAGATTTTTTTAAGAATAGAACATTTATGGTTGCCTGGAAGAGATTGCTTTTAAGCAATAAGACCGCCTATTGTACACTTTTCAATTTTATGTATTCATTTATTTTAAATTTCTCTTACATGTACAATGTCATAAATAAATAAATAAAATAAATAAATTCAATTACGAGGCGTAATCGAATTCCTAATTTATAAAAAGCATTTGAATAATATTATAATTTGAATAAAACTAAATAGCTCGTTAAGTAATCCTTTATTTGAAGGAACAATTTTTACTGAAAAGGAATATCAATACGACTGTTGTAGAGATACATTTCAATAATCTTCATAACATGTTTTCGGTTAATTGAGTATTAACTACCTCTTCGATAGATATTTTATAACCGAAATATTAAAATTATGATATATTTCAAGGTCGTACCCCAAAATCATTGTGTTCTATCCTACGTACTCGCAGTAACTAGTCACTGTAATACGAGACTCTATTAAGTGAGATGGTAAAATTTGATGCCTATCGATAAGCTGTCTCCAATGAATACATTTAATATCTATCTACTAGGTACATAAAACAAATCTAGGAGTAATTGATAATACGAAATAAATGATAATATCATTATGCTCTGCCACGTATTTTTCACTGCACCGCCGCAAGGCCCGAGTCGCCAACTCGCCAGTACTAAATAAAAGTCCATACCGACTTTATATTCATTTCCCAGTGACTTCATTGAAAGAGCAACAATTTAAACTGAAAGTTAAATTAATAAAGTCAGCAATTATTTCTGCGTTAGACAATTAAACGCTTAACCCTTTTAGTTTCCTTTGCAGAATGTCCTTAATGGAAGACATAAATTTAATTGTTCTACTATTAAATGTTATTTATTTTGTAGCGAGTGCTTCTCTGCAGCAATAACAGGAAATATTATATAAATCGTAGCTATAAAACACGCTGTATAAGGATGGGAGTGATAATTTGGGTGCTTTTTATTATTGCGGATATGATAATGGCCAGAAATACAATGCATGAAAAAATATGAATAAAATGAATAGAACTTGTAGGTCTAACTTGATAATATATTTTACCTCTCGATATTTTTTAGACGGATCGCGTCTCTGTACAAAACCAGTAACAATAGGAAATGTTGATAAAATATAAACCTCTTTTTTCAATTTCTAAAAACGCCATTGTTTCTCATTCTAAAAGACATTATACATTTAATACCCCAGTTGAAATCATCAATATTATGTCTTACATTATTCATTACTTCAAAATAAAAATATCAATCAACATTGGATATAACATCTTATATCCAATGTCACCCTTAACATTTTATAAAAGCTATCAGAAAGCTTTCTATTCAAGTCATTTCAGAGTAATATTATTGTAGTACTAACTGTGCCCCGCAGTTTCACCCGCATTGCTCCGCTCTTGTTGGTTTTAGTGTGATGATACATAGCCTATAGGCTATTTATCGAGGAAGGTTATAACCTTCCTCGATAAATGGGCTATCTAACACTGAAAGAATTTTCCAAATCGGACCAGTACTTTCTGAGATTAGCGCGTTCTAACAAACAAACAAACTCTTCAGCTTTATAATATTAAGTATAGATGTTCCTACACAGCTACGCACTTACAAGACGAGAAGCTACATACATTACAAGACGTAAAAGAAACATTTTTCATTACATCATTACCATAATATATTCAATTCATTAATCCAGTCAATCCCCTGATATACACTATTCAAAGGCCGGATAAGTGATTACCTGTATAGGAAATCTTGGTTCCGCTGCGGAAATCGTAAAGCCAAGAGCGGAAGTATCGCCTATCTTCAGCGAATCGATTAGACGAATCGTGATTCGATTATTGGAATCGATTTTCCAGTGAAGGGTTTGCGCTTTGGGAGACAGCATTGGAGTAGGTACTATGGCATATATTTGAAATTGTATGGAGTTGAGTACGTATCGTCATTAACTACATAATATTATATTTGTAATTCATAATATGCACTTGGGACGACGATAATGTAGGCTATAGAAGTGTAATTTTTAAATTTTCTAACTTTAGCTCTAGAATATTGTCACCAATGTCACAATACTATAGGCAAATTATTCGATAGTAATCTATAAAACGGTTTCAATATTTTCTTTGTACAACAATAAATTGTTTATAAACTCAAAAAATATATTCAAATGAAGTACATATATATATACCAGAATAAATAATATGTAAATAACAGTAATTATTTACTAAAAGGCGCAAACACTTCAATTAAATCGACTTTCAACTATCCTTAAACAATAATAAATTTATTTCGATTGGGATCGAATTCGTGGAAACTTTTAGTAACTTAAGCATTCCGTTTAGGCGACATCTTGCTTACATTTATACAATAACTCACAATGTTTTAAAATATAAGAACTTTTTACATAAATAGGTTTATCAGTAGTGATAAAAATTTGTAATCAACCTTCTCTACCAAAAACTAATAATAATTGGATTGAAATGTTTATTTAATCTATTTCATCTATGATATAAGGACAAGTTACACTTACTCCTATAACTTAGGAAAATCGTTTTATTTACATTAAAAAAAAACTGAACAATTTATGTCTTCTCTGACTGTAAGAAGGCAAGCGTCTAGTGTTCAATAAAAAAGTACCGAGGTATTTACGAAAGAAATGTTTTTCAAAAAGATTTTATTCAACGTTCAACATCATATTTTTTCCAATCTTATCATCAAGTTCATCCCTATCCAAGTTGTTAACACGAATATTATCTTACATTGTTTGTATCAATAAATAATTCTATCAGCATCTAGTGTTATTACGCAACTATTTTTACCTAAACTAACTTGTAACGGTCGAAAGTTCTCGAACACTCTACTCTAAGTTTCATAATAAAATATTATTTTGTGAACTATCAAATAGACTTTGTTTTATTCATGAGTCTATGAACTCTTCTTCAAAACATGTTTAAAATTAGATTAAATCCTTTCTGGGAATATGGAATACGGCGATTATACTGCAGTCTTGTAAATAATAGTTTGTGTTTAAACGTTTATATTAAGTGGGCTTCTAGGAAGTATCAATATTGCAAGTTATTAATAACTAGCATGTTATACCGGAGTCAAATGGCATCAAAATATAGCCGTATGTAATATTATGTAAGACAAACTTAAATTTCAAATAATGCCTCTTCATAAGAAATTAGAAACTTTGCGTTATGAGTTCGTTAAAAAGTGTTAAACTTCTATAAACATAACTCTATCACTTTTAAAAATGGTAATCAAGGCACTTTTAGTCAGCGTCTAATTAGTTCTAATTATTTTTCTAGCCTTAAAAAACTTGTTCATTATTGTTTTTACTTCATAAAATTAGCATAAAATACAACAGCTATGCAGTTGATATAAAATATTTTGAGTACATCATAGTGGCTAGTACCTATCTATTCATTTAGGGGATGAAAATAAAAATTCCACGTTTTACATAATTATATTTTTATTAATTAACTATCTTGCCACTAGAAGAAAAAGATCTGAGATCGTGGTATTGGTCAATTATTATCTTCTGCCCTTCGACACCGTCAGATCGTCTTCCATCTTGTGCGAAGTTGTACCACGCTTCCTCGCACAGAAATAGTCTTCATTCAAACCTTTTACATTCCTGCATGGATTGAAGGAATCTGTAATAAAAAGCTATGTATAAATAAATATGTAACAAAAACACGTCATTACGTGAATAAATAGTTCGTTCCGACACGTATAAACGAAGAAAGAAGAATTAAGATAAGAATTATGTATATTTATCTAGCTAAAATATAATATAATAGTTCATGTTAAATGCTCGTGTTGTTAAAACATTTTATAGCGCACGTGTAAAATAAATCCCTAAAAATAAACGCAACCACTTAATACCCAGCCTGTATATCGAATTTGGCGTCTTAATTCATGTGCGTATTTATTTAAGTGTAGCAAATCGGCTTTGAAAAGAGGCCGAATAACGGACGGCGAACACTCTTCACAAAGGTACGTACAAATTATATCGACGCTTGGCGACTAATATCATTATATGGGGATGCTTTGTGGAAGGGAATTGAAAGGTCTAATGCGATAACATAGCTAGTTTTACGATCTAGTGGATATTTTTCGAGTTTGTTTGCTTGGTTCAGGTGTTTTTTAGTGATTTGGGGACGATGACCTCGGGTGTGCTGAGGCAATTGTAATGACGAAGATATTTTAGGTACCTGTAAATGAAGTGTATTCGTTTTATTAGGTATATATTTTATTGTTAAACTATTTTGTTGTTATAAAGCTGAAGTAACCAAGACCTAATCGTTACATTTTTTATTGCATTTCTTTTAATGTTTACTTCTGTATTTCTGTTAATGGTTTAATGCGATACTCTTAAAATTAACCATCATAATAAAAAACAGTATTGTTGTTATTGAAAAATTCCGCAATTATTTTTCAATTGAAATATTTTTCTAAGTTATTGCAGGAGTACTATTAAAATAGTTTGACATAAAAACTACGTCAAATGGCTCTTCTTGAAGTAAATTTTATGAGAAGTACTTCTATATTAGACGTCTTTGAAATTACGGTTCAAATACTTTATAATTTTTCTCAAGAAATATGGAACGTAACGTAACATAAAACGTACGAAACTTTTTATTGAAAAACAAGAGCTTACACACAGCAGTAAAAATATACACTAATCACAACATGAACATTGAACAAGCTCCTTAATACCGAATTATTACAGCAAATTCATTAAATGCCGATTTGTGAATTGAGAATTGATTTGATTAAAAAAGCTTATGTTTAATACAAAATAAAAATATGTGTGGCACTCGAGGACTGCCGCGGTAAAGCTATTGCATAGCATCGCATTGCTGTGCCAGTTGGAGTGGGGGGGGGGATGTTAGGTTTTTTCGTTACGGAATTTTTCATTCGGTCGCCGCGCTCAAAGTCTGAGATAAAAGCTATGCAATAGCTTAAAATATTTAAGCAGCAATTAAGCATGGTTTGTGAAGTTCTTAACGTCAAATACTCAATTCAGAAATCGGCCATAATACCTAAATATATCATACACAAAAGTCGAAAGGGCAATCCACACCCTTAGTCACAATTGGTGTTACAAAGCTCGTCCGAATCATTCATTTGTCAGTGCTTTGTGAACACAATGCCCTTCAGACACATGATTGTCGTGATGCTTTATTAATGTGGAAGAAATTAAGGGAATATTGTAAGGGCTTGATAGCGGCTTTTCTGGTAAGAATAGTGGTTATGGATTTGAGCTTCTTAGAGATGTGTGTCAATGTTCTACAAAAAATCCCTTTTTTCATAATCGGGATTGAAGCCAATAAATTCTTTAAAAATCGACTCTATAAAATAAAAATTTTCCGGTCACTGAAATGCCACATCTTTAATAATATTATTTCAATATGTTATTAAGAATATTTATATTTGAACAAGCACTAAATAAAAAGTGGCATAATTCCCATCTATTCCTTCGGGTATTAATATATAATACATTCATTGTAAGACAAAGCAACTTTACTTAATGCTCCTTTTGATACGCCTCTGGGAGCACAATATTGACTTTTAATTTATTCCAACGGACCAACAAAGTAACATTCAACTAAAAATCGATATCTATTTCAGGAATAATATCGGCGAAATGAATAAATTCAATAATTCACGTGCAAACAAGCGAAAAATAAGCGAACGAACTCAGCGCTATCAAAAACAAAGTAGTAAGGTTGTTTACAAATCCCGTCGAGGGTGTCTCGAAAACAGAAATAAACGTTAATATTTAAGGTTATACCAGACGTTGGTATCTGCGCTGTGTTTGATCTTTGAACGCATTTGGATTAACGAGTGGTGCAAGTAATTCGATATTGGCTGTTGTGATATTATTTTTTGTTACGTATTTGTTTGTTTTGATTTAAAATTGTACGTACGTTGAAATGGTTATCTAATCCTTTTTAGATGAATATTGCTATTTAAAATTATGAGTAATTACTAATTATTATATAGCTAAAAGATGTTTTATATATTGCTCACAATAGGAGTAATAATATTAATATTTTAGGGTAGTTAAACATCGCCAACTAGTTTTAACTAAACGAAGCTTAAATTTAACAACAGATAAAACATTTTTCATCAAACATTTCTTTTTATAATCAAAATAATATGAATAACATAATATAATGAATTTACTTGAAAGCTTTTCAAAGTTACATTCTAACTACCTACATGTGAAAACAAATAAAAGAAAATTCCATTACTAAAATCTACACATTTCACCAAACTTAAACCTACATAGCCTTCACCCTAATATTTCCCCACCAAACCTACATTCTACCCTCTTAAATACTTCCCACGACCCATCCAACCAGCACCAATAATTCATTTCCAACACGAATTGGCCCAAACATTTAAACGGAGGAATTAAAATTCACATCGCAAAGAAGGTTCCCTCCAATATTCACTTTGCGTTTGTCAAGTTCCCATCATTATCCACGAGACGTGACGTCATTGCCTTCTTAGTCGTGTCATTTTAATGTTTAATCACATTTTGAAGCGGATGACTTTCAATGCCGCTGCTAGAACAGCATAATATATCTAATTGATTCTAAATGGTTGTAAGTTTGATCATTAGTCCAGAAATATAAGGTGCAGAATTTATTAAGCTATTGCATAGCTTCTATCGCGGGCCTTGAGCGCGGGGACCGAATCCAGAAATTTAGTAACGAAAAACCTCACGCTCCCCACTCCTACGGGCGCGGAGGTGTGGCTTGAAGGCATAGCATGCAATAGATTTACCGCGGCAGTCCCCGAGTGCCACACGTCTTGTTTATTTTGCAATCTATCTTGTTTTCTATGCAAGTACAATAATGATGATCTCTTGAGTACTTGAAATTGATTTTCGTTTCATCTGAAAGCAAGCTTCAAAAGACCTATTATTAAATTGTAAAGTTTATGATAAACATCTATGAAAGCTATCATTATTATTATGGAAATTATTACACGTCTATACTCTATAGATACATAAAGGTAAAAAGTAATAAAACTGTCCCTTCTTAAAAAGTACGCAAGTGACGCCATTCTTTTGCGCCCATGATTTTTGAACGAACATCATTTTAAGTGTTCCAAGAAATAAGTTATTTCATTAGTCACGTCGCATTATTCAAAGAAGTTTCTTCATTACGCGGCGCGTGACGTTCGCTTCCAAATTGGACCACACGGCCCCGCCCTTGACGCCAATAAATGAACAATGCGTTTTTAGTATCCGGTATTGAATTTGGAAATTTTAATGAATATTATTAGATATAGGAGACAGTCGGCTTTTGAATTTATTGTATTATTAAATGTAGGTAGGTATATTGTAATTTTCATCGTCATCTGAACAAGATGGGTAGGTACCTGTAATATAAAAAATATGAATTTAATAATTACCTATATTACTTTTAGCAAATAGTTTCACGTTATATGCGTGAGTTTTAATCGAAAGTTAATCCAAAATGCATAAGATATAATTGACACAATTGTGATAGATCTGTAGAAACATCTAACGATACGCAAAAACGCAAAAAGAGAAATGATGTATCTAATATAACTGTATAATGTTACTCTTTTAGTTTGAAGAATAAAATATTTTTGTTATCATTTTACATGGTATATTCATTAGACTTTTGTACGATGAAAGTCGAATAAAGATAAAAATGTTTTTTCATGTACATCCCTTTTAAACATTTATATAAAAAATTATAACCTATGCACGGTCTTCATAATTTTTCATACAACAAAAAAATTTAAAACATTCATCAAATCGCTCCTAACTTGTACCGGCCGTACCCCGCCCTAGCTTTTGAAAGTCCTCAATAAAACGAAAGGAGGATATTTTGTGACTTTCTTTTGTTTTAACCAAGTTGCGTAATGAACCGTGCTTCTGAATGTTAGTAGGCTCGCGATTAAGCCCCGGTTTCACTTGGTATTTTAATTAAATTTAACTATTTGTATATTTGTTTTTAAAAATGTTTTGCAGTGTAAATGAATGTTTGTAACGTGTAGGTTTGAGGAAATAGTGAAAAATTATTTCATTAAAATTTACGCCGGGTCGGAAAAATTATGTGTGATGAAAAATTATGTTTCTAGACCTCAGTGACAGGATTTTTAATAAAAATTATATATTATTTTATTAGTCTGCATGTATTAGTTTTCATGTTTTAAATCCCTTGTAAAAACGTTTTATATCATTACTAGATACTTAGATATAGATAGATATATGTGTGCTTATCAGATATGACTTAGTTAAATAGTCTATAAACATACTCTGTGTTAACAGGCCAAAAAATTTGATCAGTGAATAGTGAAAAGGTTCTTGAAGTCCAAATTACTTTGATCACGGGGTTTCACTAAATCTCTACTAATATTATAAAGCTGAACAGTTTGTTTGTTTGAACGCGCTAATCTCAGGAACTATTGGTCTGATTTGAAAAATTATTTCGGTGTTAGATAGCCCATTTATCGAGGACGGCTATAGGCTATATATCATTACGCTAAGGCCAACTGGAGCGGAGCCAGGCGGGTGAAACCGCGAAGCGCAGCTAGTACTTACATATTGTATCATATTCAAAACACTAACTAAGCATACATACTAAACATCTAACCTAGTTTCATAAAACCCTAATGGTTCATAACTTGAAAGAAATTCAAGCGTGTGTAAGGTGATATAAACTATATACTTTTACTAATTATAATAGGCAAAAAAATGTACATAAAGGTAACAAAAACACATAAAATTAAAGCACAATGGCATTATGTTCAGTGATCTCTCCCAGGCAACCACGGGGAGAAAGGAAAATATTATGTTAGTAAAACAAAATAAACATTTTAGACTGAGCTATTATATAATTCACTTTATGTTTTTTTCCAAAATATTTTGCAGAAAACATTCGTTTAGTCAAAAATTGATTTAGAACCTGTTTTTGTTTGCGTTCCTTTAGATGTCAACTGCCTTTATTATTTGTTCCGCGTAACACATCTCTTTTTTATTTCTTTATTTTTATTTACAAAGTTAATAGTTAAAATGTAAAGCTTGCCGTATCCCCGTTTTTATTTTACGATATTTGATGATTGTTTTAAATAAGACTGAGCTATTACAAATTAAGAAACGGCCGGTTTAATTACTAAAATTAACAAACTATATTTAATTATTATAATTAAACTTTACACCACGTCTGCTCGATGCAGACCGGAATTACATCATAATAATATGTTATCTCATCTATCTATCTCAGTTTATGATGAGATATTGTATCTAATGTACTCTAAGTTCAAAAATAATGAAATGCATAGTTTATGTTATACTTTTCTATTACGAAGAACACCATTGATTCACCGATTTAATTAAAATCTAGTTTGATCGAAGCGTGTCTAAATAATAGAACGTTTTCAAGTGAGATTTAGAAAACAAATAAAATTGATTAGTTTTCATCACTGCATATTGTAGATCAATTGATTATTTCTATTTGTTATTTGTTTATGCAATTACTTTTGTGACCTTATTCTTGTAGGTACAACCTTTGTGTGTATGAATTGTACGCATTCATTTTTGTTTAATATGTAATGAACTGAAAAATCAGTAGCTTTTAAACCACGGCTTCTCGAAACGTAATGTATTCTTCGACATAATTTTCGTTTATAATGAAATAATAATTTGAATCAACAAAACCTGAACCGTTTCATTTTATTTCGACCATTGTCCTTTACGGATCCCTAAAAACGGGAAAAACTGTACACACTCCCTCATTTATTTATGAGAGACTTTACCCAACTTGCCTGGGGCCATTAGCATGGCTATTTCTATCTCTTTCTGGCAGGGGAAATCTCTATTATGCTATCCCTGACAGATTCTCTCACCCTATTATTCGCGGGTTAAAATACTTGAACTCTAAACTTGGGTAAATGTGTTAATAAAGACTAGGTTTGCGCCAATTTAAAAACTTCGTTTTGGGTTAATGTTCGCCCATTGCATTCAGCTATCTATTGAATCTACGTACAAAAACTGTAGGAAGTTTTGAGTTGAGGTTTTGAAATAAATTGGGCCGCAGTACCACACCCTTAGAGAAGACTGGTGTTAAAGCTTATATTAACATCAAATGATACTTTGAAATGAATGAAATGGAATAGACATAGACTGAGCGAGGTCCATAAGTTTACCTTCCTACTCAATACTCATGTTAGTAATGTATGAAAAATTATAACAAAATAGCTGTTCCCCGCGGATTCACCCGCATTGCTCAGCTCCTGTTGATCTTAGCGTGATATATAGCCTATAGCCTTCCTCGATAAATGGGCTATCTAACACCGAAATAATTTTTCAAATTGGACCAGTAGTTCCTGAGATTAGCGCGTTCAAACAAACTCTTCAGCTCTATAATATTAGTATAAATTAATTTATTATGTACCTAATTAGATTACTATTTAAAAATTTAATATCTACAGATTGATTATGATAGAACTAGCATTCAGATTCGACAGAATTAATAAAAAAATTGAGTTATCAGATCAAATACGAAATTTCTGATGACGTTTATAGGTCAAAATATTTCGATAAAGTACCAAATCTGGAAGCAAGATTTCAACAGATAGGTCAGCTTAATCTGCATAAAAATTACCTTCAATAAGTTAAAATGTTTGTTATCCATATCAAAACTCATAATTTGGAAATGAGCCTTGATGATGAAACTAATTGGAACTTTTGTTTACTTTTCCATTGATATGATGTGTATTTTTTTTATTTCCTGAAGAGCTTGACCGATTTGCTTTGGCTTGTTCAGGGTAATATTATGTAGAAACGTGTTTTAGAGTTAATTAGGAAGCTTAAATTAGAAGTGGCGATAAAAGCATACTAGTATTGAGATGAAGTTACGGATCGCACTTCTATCTCGATAGGAACATGCTGACACGTGTTAAATACCATAAAAATTGTTAAAACACATCCTCAGCATATGACAATATGCGAACATTTACTTAGTTCTGTTCAGTTGAAAGCATTTTCAGAGCATACTTGAGTCTTGTTTATGCTGACAGCGTGCGAAGAATTTAAAAATAAAAGGAGTGTGTTTGGCTGAAGCGGTTTTCTGGTTGGATTTTCCTTGAGATTTATATGCGTATAATATAAAGATTTGTGAATCTCGCATGAAGGAAATTGGGTCAAATGCGTGGAGAGCATGCATCGAGGATATGTGGATTTAAGACAATGATTTTAGATATTAGAGTTATAACAAAAATTGTATAGTGAAGTGAAGTCCCATGTCCCCTAGTGGGGTAAGGGGTAGATGCATTATACATCTGTTTCACTGATCAATTTTCTTTAGAGACAAGTAGGTGATCAGCCTTCTGTGTCCTACCAGACCGAGACATTTTTTTTCTTCGTTTCCACCGGGAATCGAACCCAGGACCCCTCGGTGCTACGCTCACGCGTCAACCACTGTACCAAGGAGGCGGTCTCAAAATTGTAAAGTGAAATGTTGTTATTGTACTTGGGAAAATGGTCCTTGCAATGCAATTGATAGTTGGAATTAACTATTGGACTTTAAATTACTTTGGCTCTCGGTTTTCTACTTTATAAACTTAGTGTAATGAAGTATAGCAACACTTATGAAATTCAATAACCATCTTTTTAAGAACTCAATAAATATTTAATTTATAAATAATTATTTACTAGACTAAAGAGTAATGATACTGCTGTAGGTACGTATATCAAAGATATTTACCAATATTCTATTAATAATACACAAAATATTAAAAGAAGTATTAATACACCAAGCGAAAATCTAAAAACATTAAACTTCAAACATGTTTGTAAACGAAAATCTCAGATCGGATTATCGCCCATAATATCGGTTGATCAAAGACAAAAGTTATAAATAAGATACAAAAAGTCCATTAAGCCAATAAAATGTATCATTGGTAACATCACGACACGGTCGAATAATCGAAAAAGTTGGTCAGATCAAAGGATTTCGGTAAAAAGGAGCTATGGAAGTTTTATTTAAGTGTACGTTACTGCTGTGTGGTTTAAACCACAAGCGAATGATATGGCACGTATTTAAGACTATTTGGAAAAAATTATACTTTTTTAGTATATAATATATGTTTAGACTTGATAAATGGTAGGTATTTGTATTTTTGAATATCATATAACGGATGAAGAGATCTCTAACTGTTTTTATACTAAGCGCTCAAGCTAAATGTACGATATGGAGCTTATATTATTGGTATTTGGGTTGGTATTTTACTTATTAAAATAAATTTAATTCGCAGAGAATTCATAAATAAAGGTTTCATTTTCATTATTTTTATTTGCGCATGTTACAAGATTTTTTTTAATTCAAACCAACATTGACCAATGGCAAAAAATATTTATTTAATACAATTAAAAGTGTGCAGCTTATAACTCGCACCACACACAACCGTCGTTCCGTCCACTTTCCAGTAACTAAATGAGGATTTTCTGGGATGAAATAAATCTTAAAGCAAATACCGATTCGATAGTTTTTTCTGACATAATTACGGTTGGTAAGCACTTCGCTAGTCAGGGCTTAGCTTTCCTTTGTTTCCCAACTTTTCCGCACGGCTGAGCAGAGCCAATGAAATGAATTCGTAAAGTAATACTTTATGAGGACTTTGTGGACGAAAAAATTGAATCAGAAGTTTTCTTAGTTGAGGGGTCGTTTAAACTTCTAAGCGAATTGCTTGAATGTTTATGGAAAAAGCGATTAAGGCGAGTAGCGATTCATATTAATAGTTTTCTAACTACAATCATGTCCATACTATCTATATCATCTATATAATATTTGACAATTTCTGCGGTATATACCTGCTTATCTAATACTCGTGATAACAAGCAATCAAGCCTAATTAATGAGATGATTGCTAATTATTGGACAGTATTGGACTTGCACTTTAATAGCTCAGTACAGTACTTTACAGTATTTGACATCAAATTCTAACAAGCTTCCTATTAATTGATTAAAAAGGGGATAAATAAAACATATTCGTTATATGGTTTATATTATTTATTAAAACGATATCTTACCGATACATTACTGATTAACAGTTGTATGGTTCAATAAATACATAAGCGATGACTACCTCAATTTTTTATATTGATGTGATCTATCTACGAGTTATTGAATATTTCCACAACCATTCAAAATTGTAGCTAATAAGGAATAAGAATAAGGGAAAAAATAGGACGTATAATTTATGTGACTGCCTGAAGTTGCTCACACATTTCACCCTATCGCCTATATATTCTAGTGGAACACTTAGGGTGCACTCACACACATCAGTCACCGTCAAGTCACCGATGACTGATCGGTGACGGTTTGTGTACGTATCCACAAACACCAGTCACCGTCATGTTGTCCGTCAGTCACGTCGCCGGTTTGACTGAATCATTGAACACATACATCAGGTTAGTCAGTGATTAGACGTGTGTCACGCTAGAGAACAATCATGTCAATTGACGGTAGCACGACGCTGACTGAACTGAGACGTGACGGCACCGGGTGAGTGGGGATAAAAGTATGATACATGTATGGAAAGATTATTTGACGTGCCTGACCGGGGACGTCACTGATAGATTTCGTGCCGGCGACTGTCGTGTAGGAACAGAGTCATACTAGAACTATTGATACATATTTTTTTTTAATCCTGTCCGGTGACGTGCCGTGACGGTGACTGTTGTGTGTGAGTGCACCCTTATGTAACTGGATTTTCCATCCTCCTTGCTCACCCTACATTCCAACTTGACATTTCTTTCCCTTTGCAGTGTAGCATTTTATTTTTACGGCCTTGTCTTTTCGAATATTTCCCGTCGCCTCTCGCCCCGTTGTAATTCCAAGGAATTCCCGAATTCTTGGCAGTATTCTTTACGTGCAAGACGATATCCGATGGTTTCGCAATACAAAATATAACTGAGAAACGAGATACGAAATATAGCGTCGAATTTATTCGAAACTTTTATTTAGGAAGTGTTTATATTGGTTATTCCAAGATAGATGGAGCACTATTGCGTGGGAAGTCGACTCTTTTCAGTATCATCCTCAACTCTTCGTTTGCGAATAGAATACTCTCGTAGGACACTGACCTCTTTACTCGCAACAAATTGGGCAATATATTTTCTGAAGGAAATCCCTTTTTCCGCGATATCAAGGTTTCGCTTGGGAGCATCGATATATGAAGCAGGCTTGCGGCGTAGGAAACTAACGTTCGGACTCCGTACAGTACGATAAACAGGAAAAGAGAGAACCCCGCGATTAAATAGTTTCTCTCGATTCGGCTCAATAGCACCAACTTTTCGTATTCGTTCGGAATCTTGTTAGATATTAGTTTTGATATGTTCAGCAACGGGATAAACATACCGTAGTATATAATGACGAAGAAATAGAGGGCGATTAAGCTGTAGTACGTTTTGCAGGATTTCATCGCTCTATTGAAATACACGAGGAGTTTTCGAATATCATACATTGGATTGAGCATTGTCAGTATGACTGCCATTTGGAAAAGTAAAAAGCAACCGAGTATAATGCAGCTCACGTCCATTTCTTCTGTATTACCGGATCTGGTTATGGTTCATGTAAAATTAAGGCATATTGTTGTAATATGGATTTCAAACTAGATCTGTTTATTTGATTTTTAACGTATCTGGCACCATGATTTGTATGGAATGACAATCTAGTGACAAATTTAGTCTTTTAATTTTTGAACGTCAGCAGCGCAGATACCACTTTTTATACCATAAATAAGCCATAAATAGCCATAAATATTAACCGTCCCTAGTTTACTTATTTATTTGGTAAACCAACATTAATTATTAAACGATTACATATTTTATATAAATATTATATAATAAATAGTTCTTACGAAAAAGTAACAGATAAATAATTAGAGGTTTATATGTAATATCATTGAAAAAGGATGATAGCGTAGCAACATGTATCAAAAAATCAATTCTATGAATGTAATCATTAACCACAGTCATTAACTTTATTGCTTAATCAGAGTGGAACTAAATCGTTCTGTTGTCTTTAAATAAAAGTCAAATATTTACTTCGTCAAATATATTTTGTCGAAAGATTGAATAAAAATATTTGATACTAAATTCCTTCATGTCTTTGTTCTAATAATTTTCAATTTATTCAGCGCAGATACTATATAGGATGCATTCGAAAACTTAGTTTTATCACTTTTCGTCAATATTGCGTGTCTGCACATGAGTTCAAAGTCGAGTAGCTGCGCCATAGTTATCGTAAAATGTATAAGTTTCTCCGATAATATCATTAAACTTATTGCGACAAAGAAACATGTGAATCCAAGCGAAAACTTGCTGAAATAAAATTGCCATATTAATTCTGTATCTTCAACATTTTGTAGCAGCTTTGAATAGTAAAATCTCTCCCATACAGTTTCCAAAAGAACATTCAAGAATAGACATGTTGAAAGTAAGAAAATAATATTAGGAGGATAGTTATTATATTGCAGTAAATGAAACCAAGTATCTCTTATCACATTTGGTTCCTTTATGGGTCTTAATAGCAGGAATATAAGTATTAGTTGTACAATTATTAATGATCCTGATAGACCACTAAATATATTTATCATTTCTCGTTTAAATGTAATCTTCTGCCAAATTAATTAGTACTTTAAATTGATGATGAAAAGCTCGAGATTTGCGTATTGCTTCTCTTTGCAATGCTCAATCTAACTTTGGTTTCTCCAAAATAAATGTTTCTTTACTGATTTCTGGAGTATTTGTGGTATTTGTGTCGTCAGAGATTACGTTAATGATTCTGGTTTCCCGTCTTATATCAGATTCTGTATATAAGGCTTTTTTGGGTGTAAACTTGAAGAATTTCTGAATTTTGCAATGTTCACTTTTGCTGAAATCAGCTATTGATGGCCAATGAATTGAATCTTGTTCGTCTTCCGAATCTATATTACTAATCGATAAGTCGATTTTGCTTTCAACATACGCTATGTCTATGAGATCATAATTTGCCATCAAATTTGCGAATTCAACTAACTTGGCTGAGAATTTTAGGAAGTCACATAAGCGTAATGTTACAAGTAAGAAGAATAATGAAAAGGCACCCAGGATATTGTCTCTTACTGCATTTGTAGCAGCTATTACGTTTTTTATTTCAATATCAGCTGTTTCTTTTTGTTTGTTGGCTTTTGATTTTAACTGACTCAAAGTTTTTGTTGGTGCAATAATTCCTGCTGATATGATAGTTGTTACATACAACACTGCTAGGGAAATAGTAAAAATGTTACTTTTAATATTTTCTTCTAATAGCTTTATGTTCTTTGCTATAGTCACAATATCCAGTACAGGTGATAAGAGAAACAGAATTAGAACAACTTGAGTGAAATTAATAGAAGGCAGTATTATAGTTGAAACATCAAAACTCATTATTTTACATGAAAATTTCGACTGCAAACATGACTGAAAATTTTTATCTCCGCGGCCGTTATCAAAGTACCTATATATTATGACATAATTATGACATATCCTAGAGTCAAATTTTGTTACACTTGACATAATGTAAAAATATGTCATTTTAGACATGAAAAAGTATGCACCAATATGTATCACAAATTAATTGAAATTACAATTGAAATAAAATAAACTTTTTCTTGAATGTGTTAGCCTTAGTGATAGCACTAGTACCAATCACTAGCTATAGAAGAACAAACTTATTTCATTTTACACATACCTACCTCACTCGGAGCCACCAAACAAAACCTGAAAAATATGTTTTCTTGTTGTGTAAATGCGTAAACTACACCTACTAATTTCTAGACCCTTCCACACGCACACGAGTGAGACGTTCCTTAATTAATATAGCTATCTCTCTCTTGGGCGCAGGTGTCGATACACTAGATTGTACTTAGAAGTAAACTTTGTAGACGCTAGAGGATTTGCTGCAATTCAACACAACTTAGATTACTTTGAGAAATAATTGCATTGCATAACACTTAGCCGCGAGAGCGGGAGGTTTATAATAATCCATTATTTTCTTTATTAATGTCCAGTATTAAGTACGTTGTTTCAAACAGTTTAAGTGGGCTCTACATTTTACTGCGTTTAATGTGTCTGTGACATTAAGTATCTCGTTTATTCTTATCTAGGATTTAACGAAATATTATTATCGATGGCTTATTATGAATATTATAATGGATAATAAGTTAAATAGGTACCTATTATGGATAAAAAGTAATTGTTTTATTCTAATTTTTACTCAATATTTAGGACAGTGAGTGACGTTACCATTCACTTTGGTGGAAATTTCATATACTTATTGGTAATACCGAGTAAATTACCAGATAAAAAAAAATATTCGGCGCAATACCGATCTGTTTAAATGATCTACGATCACTGTATCGTGAAGATCTTAAAACAAAATATATAACAAGATAAACATAACCCGTTTAAATTAAAAAGTCCAATAAATAATGGTTAAAATGAAATATTTCCGTACGCAGCGGGCGGTTCAACAAATATTTGCAGAGTGTAAAAATTTCCTCGTTTACGAGTGACGTAAACGATACATCACCTTCTGTAAACTCGACTCAATCAATATCCTCAATGTTATGAGAATTCATTGGATTTGATAGCCCTTTGCATATAATTATCTATTTTAATTAATTTATATTATAAGGGAACACATTATCTGTACTAATACTAAGACATAATATTATAAAGCTGAAGAGTTTGTTTGTTTTGTTTGAACGCGCTTATCTCAGGAACTACTGGTCCGATTCGAAAATTTTGTGTGGAATTTTGGCAATTACGTAAATTAATATAGTAATACACATTTATACGATTTGCAGTATGGTTGTGCTCAATATATAAGAGAGTAACTGGTAAAGAAACTCCTTTTTTGAGCAATTTTATACTTTGTTGAAGACAAATTAAATAAAATTGAAATTTGTTCCGCCGCCAACAACGAATCATTGTTTGGCAGAAGTAAGTTCTTTCTATACTTAGTAAGCCACTCAGTGTATTTATTGAATTTTCGTTCGGGAGATAAAATAGGAGCCAAGTCATTGAGCCGTAACAATAAATAAAAAAGTGATTCGTGTAGGTATTGCTTCTCATACTGAACTCACGGCAGACGTCAGAACGACTTTTTAATAATATAATAACTGCAAGAAAATATCTGGTGCAATTTACCTACTTCCCATTGTTATTATCATGAGCGATTTCAGAACTTGTGCATCCGTTTTATCTTCGGGTTGCGTAAGTATGACCATGTCTCTGCTTATCGTCGCAGGCTGAAATGGCTGCCTATCAGATATCGCCGGGATGCTCATGTGCTGCATCTGTTGTATGGAATATTATTCGATCCCAGAACCCCACCCTACTTAAAAAACAACTTTGAGTACGCAAGTAACCACGGATTAAATCTTAGATCCAGTGATACTTATCTCCTTAATGTACCCATACATAAAACTAAATTTTTCAATTCCTCATTTACAGTGAAGGCTATTAGACTATGGAATGACTTACCAATAGCTATACGCAAAGCGAGTTCCATTGATGCTTTCAAAAACTTACTTTTTAATTACTACATATCTTTAATCAAGAAAAAACATAAATATATAAGGTCATCCTTATATATTTATGTATTTTCTCTCATCTATTAGTACGTATTATACATATTTATTTATTTTTTATCTTTTTATTGCTTCAGTGCTTCAGTATACACCACCTACCTGTATTCGTTGTTTTTGTCACTGCTTTCCATGGTTGGGTTACCTGGAAGAGATGGCTCTGTAGCCATAAGGTCGCCCATTGTGCAATTTATGTGTATTCTATTTTATGTAATGTCTGTAATTTGGTGTGTACAATAAAGTTCTCATTCATTCATTCATTCATTCATTATCATATAACTGTTTCATTAAATCCTTACTAATATTATAAATGCGAAAGTAACTCTGTCTGTCTGTCTGTTACTCAATCACGCCTAAACTACTGAACCAATTTGCATGAAATTTGGTATGGAGATATTTTGATACCCGAGAAAGGACATAGGCTACCTTTTATTGCGAAATATGTACCACGGGCGAAGCCGGGGCGGACCACTAGTTATCTATAATTATCCAAATATTATTATTAACAGGTATACCTATATTTACTTGTATTTCGTACTATGCAGATTGTAGTGTGTATTAATTATCTTATGCAGATGGATATTAAAACTACTACAATTATATTCTTTGCATATTAATAAAGCAATAATAACATAGTTGATATCACTACATACTATAAAACAAAGTCGCTTTTTTTGTCCCTATGTAAGCTTAAATCTTTAAAACTACGCAACGGATTTTGATGCAGTTTTTTTAAATAGATAGATTGATTTTCGAGGAAGGTTTTAGTTTATAATTTATTACATTTCAGACAAAGCGGGCGAAGCCGCGGGTGGAATGCTAGTCGTTAATAAAATCTCTCACAAAAGAGTCCTATTAAGTCCACTCTAGTTAATCCTGATCAAATGCCAATATTAGAATCTATATTCAATGCCTTTGAATCTGAGGTCAGAAGCGAAACGATAAATCTTCCATAACCAGTATCCAATAATATCAACTAAATATCCAATCCCTTTGATATATCTTTGTTTCCACCATTTTATCAGGGTCCGTAAATGAAGAACGTGAGGCCAAAGGTCCCTCGATTTCCTCTCAAAGAAATTCGTTTATTGGGAAATATGCCGCGGAAAATATACCTACTATTGGAGCCGGCGTCATTTGAATTTAAATCATATTTATCGGATATTAGGTTTATAGTCCTATTTTTTCAAGTTATTAGTTAAAGTTGATGTAATTGAAGGTTTTTGTGATTGTTAGCATTTTAACTATTAGGTAGTGTAACAGTTGACAACTTTCAGTTATTAGTAGTAGGTAGTAGTCAAATAATTCGTACGTAAATGTATTTCCCTTTTTTCACTCAAACATGTATCTTCATAATAATTTACATATTATTTGTGTTGCGAAATACCCAGTAATTATAGCTGAACTAGCAAAAGTTTAGCATTCAGGTCGTTATGCAACATTATGTCCTAAAATATAACAATAGTCCATGAATTTTCATTTAAAAGCTTACACGATATTTGTTCACGTACTAACTTTCATAAGCCAAGTTTCCTTGTACACTGTAACACCATAGTATAAAGAGAATAAGTAAGTTATCTTCGAACAAAGGTACCGCGATGTACGACGATGTTTGTATGCGGAGCGCTTTGCCACGTTCCGTTCATGTACGTACGCAAACTTGACGCACGCACACAACGCCGCTCGGTTCCTTCTCATGGACCGTTCTCGTGAGGGCCGCGAAATTGCTTTGTAAACAATTTAAACAAACAATTTAAACAATTTTATTTATTGATCAGCATGGCGGTGTGGTCACAATCATTTGGAACTTCCCTTTTAAGTCATATAGACCTGTAGTAGGGAAGTTCCCTCTTCCTTACTGAAAAATAGCTGTACATGCTACCAATACAACACAAAAGATTATTTAATTTAATATGGTACTAAGAAATAATAAATATATAAATCTTATATATAAAAATGAATCGCAAAATGTGTTGGTAAGCGCATAACTCGAGAACGGCTGAACCGATTTCGATAATTCTTTTTTTATTATATTCCTTGAAGTACGAGGATGGTTTTTATGTAGAGAAAACGTAAATATGTACCACGGGCGAAGCCGGGGCGGACCGCTAGTATATTATATAATTAGTAAGTAAATAAATACAATAAATAAAATCAGAATATTTTATATTAAGATCGGTCGGTGTTTGTTTATACAATTATTAAAAAAATCAAACCTGTGCCTCGCGAGTTAAGGTACCGTGTGCTCATAAACGCCGGGAGTCATCTACTTGTTCTCTTTATACTATGGTAACACGCAAGCAACTTTCATGTTTTCACATTCGCCCTCTCCGCTAAAGGCTTTCAGTTCTTGTTATGTTTTATAACGGTCGCCTTATGAATTATTTATGCGTATCAACGATTAGGTGGTGAAACTTTTCGGAATAGATATGAGGGGTAAATCCGGGTTCGCATCTAGAGATAATAACGAATCAAAGTTTTTAAATGGGCACGCTTTAGGTTGTGTTATGATAAGCCATGTCCATTAGGATCTATGTTATATAATGCGTAAAGAGGATGCCAAGTACGAATAATAATAGTCATATTTTAGTCATTATTTCATTTAGCTATTTAGTTTATTTTAATTTAGTTAAGTTATTACATAAGACTTGAATTTTGCTTCTATTTTTCGTATTATAAAACATGATCTTATGAAACGATCTGAAAAAAATGTTGATTGCAACAACTCACTGAATTAAGTAATCAAATTGATATCCATTGTTCGTAAAACGAAAATAGCTTGAAACTTTCTGTTTATTTTATGACAAGTTCAAAAATATCCCGAGATGTTTGTTCAGAATTGAAATCCCTTTCTTTACGTTTAATGAAACAATTTTGTACAGAGTTCTGCGCTTCAAGACGTCGTAATAAAGGTCCGTGAGTTAGTACTTTTACTGCGGTAGCGGACTGAATTGTATTCGGGACTTTTTCCTTTATTGTTAAATGTTTTTAGCGATATAATGTAGTTATGATTTGAGGATAATTCCTATTGTACTCGACTTTAATTGGATTAGTGGCAATGTGTCCGACATTGAAGACGACTTATTTCTAGTACTTTTCGATGTAGAAATAGTTTTATCTTGTGAATTCTATTATTATTTATTTAGTAAAGCGTATACTGAATATGTTTATGTAACTAATAAGTTTGTATTAGAAATATAATAAATAACACATTTCCAGAAACCGTTATTTGCTCTAACATGAAGACTTTATTATAATTCAAATTATTTTAATAAATATATTATTCATGTTTAGTCTGTGGAGTGTAAGTTGGCGTTCAAAATCCGCTCGAACCTTCGTCAATCATGTTTAATGTTGAAGCTGTTGTTTAGAGGCCAAAAATCTAAACAACATAAAAGCCAGTGAATTTTTAATTTTAAGTGAAAAGTTTTTCGTCTTAAATGGGGAAACGGAAATGTTGGGAGATGAATACAAAACCCAATTTTACTTTTAATATATTGTAATATGCTTCCTTGTATTTATTTTAAGTACATTTCAATCTTTATAATATTAAGACGAACCTCAATCATCGGTACAGCCTGTAAATCAACGCTGTTTTTGTGCAGCATTTTGCTAAGGCTGTGTCTATTTGCCTCATTTCATTTTTGTGTTTAAATATTTTGGCAATAAATATCTTTTCCTTCTTTCTTTCTGTGTATCTTTCACTGAATGAGTTTTTCTTACTCACGTGGTAAAATACAACGTAAAACCACGTAAACGAAAGCTCAATTTATTTTTTGAAGTGAAACTTCTTTATCGGGGTTGGACAAAAATTTAGTGTAACATTTTTGCGTTACGCTGTACGCGTGACATTTTTGCGTTACGCCGTATGCGTGACATTTTTGCGTTACGCCATACTCGTGACATTTTTATGGTCATAAAGAAGTTTCACTTCTTACGTGTGTACTCTAGTATACGCATACATTTTTTTTTCTTTATTTAATAGAATTTTCGTTTTCCGCGACAAATTCAACAATATTAATAATAATAATATAAGCTTTTATTTCCTTACTTTTACAAAAATTTACACTTTAACTTATTACTAAATACTTTATATAATAAAATCTTAAAACTAATATAATTATGTGTATTGTTAGTGACATTTTTAGTTATTCTATGTTAGTATTTATCTTGTTAAGTATTCTATATTGTAAGGACCGCTTTGTGCGGTGAAAGCCTCCTCCAAAATCTTCCATTTCTGCCTATCATTAGCCAGTTTTACCCAGTGGTTCCCCGCTACACCAACAATGTCGTCTTGCCACCTTTTATAGGGTCTGCCTCTTTTTCGGCTCCTGTCCGCTAAAAACCAGTTTGTAATGATCGTTGACCATCTTTCATCTTTTTGCCTTTGGTTGTGTCCTGCCCATCTCCATTTTAATCGAAGAACATGATTACCGACGTCATTCGCTTTTGTTACTTTCCTTATTGACGTATTTTTTATATGGTCTTTTAACCGAATATTCATGTAGCTTCTTTCAATTCCTCGTTGGCAGACTCTTAATTGGTTAAGAGATTTTTTGGTCCGTGGCCAGGTTTGGCATGCGTAAGTAAGACACGGTAACAAGCAGCTGTTCATGGCCTTCGTCTTCAAGCGTACTGGTATTGGTCCTTTAAATATGTCTTTCATAGACCAGTACTTGTTCCATGTCATAGTTATTCTTCTAGATATCTCCCTCTCTGTGCAGGACTTAAATGAGATAAGGTTTTCCGCGACAAATTCAACAATATTAGCTTGAAATAAATTGTGTGGTTCATTATAATCGTAGCAATCACAACCAGTAAGCTCTTAACCACTGATAAGTATGATTCATGAAGAAGCTTCAGGCGAATTATAAACATTTTATGCAAATGAACCAAATCTAAGACGTTGTTAGAATATTTTGTTAATTATGTTATGATAAATCGTGTCTCTTGGGGTTTTGCTATGTGTTTACTCTATTGGATAACATTTAGGGAATTTAGGGTGGGGTGTGTTGTAATCATATATATATTGTTTTATAGAAGGATAATAATTAATATTGGTTTAGCTCAATTATGACGATAAGCAAATAAATTTATGTATGGTGTAGTTTATAAGGATCAGTTGATAGCTGTTAAAATAATAATAATAATATATTAAGGAAATTATCAATTCACCCGTGAATTTCAAAATATGCTGGTACATCGATCTCCTCTTTGTTGGAAATAAAAATATCACCAGATTGAAGAAAGAAAATATTATTTTGCGTATTTCTCCTACTGGTAAACGCCCCTCGTTTACAATGTCTATTTTTGGAAAGTGGTCCCCAATCTACTAGAATGAATACAAATCGTCCCTCCACCCACGTATAGGTTATGATATGATAAACATTTTTAATAACAAAATTTTGTTAATTACCACAATTATTGATATTCTAAGTCAAGTGGACAATATGCTATAGTATAGAAACGTAATCTCCTATTAGGTTCACATAATATTATTATACTATCTGCGCTCCGCGGTTTTACCCGCAGTACTCCGTTCCTGTTGGTCTTAGCGTAATGATACAATATAGCCTTCCTCGATAAATGGGCCATCTAACACCGAAATAATTTTTCAAATCGGACTGGTAGTTCCTGAGATTAGCGCGTTCAAACAAACAAACAAACTCTTCAGCTTTATAATATTAGTATATAGTATGTTACTATAGTAATTCGTAATAATACTTATTCCTTACCTTAATCCAACACTCGAAGTTGTCGCGTAATATCGAAGTAGAGAATTACAGCAGATAGTAACAGAAAAGTTATTTGGACAAAGTACAAACGATTCGGAACATATTGTATTTGTTGACTGTAATTGAATGATCGCTGACGGCTATCGAGGTGCTTGTAATGGTGGGAAATTGCCAAGTTTCCACGTTAAAATATTTTCTCTTTATCTCTCAAGAGGTGAACTAGTCTCTACAAAATACTGTTAGGGTTTTGTTGAGAGAGAAAGTGAGAGAGAATATATTTATTAGATAGTACGCATTGTTCGGTTTAGATGATGTGATATTATGCATAATTAGCTTGTTCGTTAGACGACATATTATGTGTTAAAGCTTTTATTTGAGGTTTTTATTATTTATGAGGCAAGTTTATGAATTGCATGTTAATTACAGAAGTAGGTATTTTTAAGCAATTTTCTAATAGGCGGGTTCACAGTCGAAACAGTCAAAGCAGCTCTGAGTGGTTTGTATGGAGGACCCGAATGGTATTAAAAAAAACGTTATACATAGTAATTATTTAATTATAAAAGGGAATTAAATGTTATCCGTCTATTATAATTAAAAATAAATTTACCAAGATATAACTATGAAACAGCAACACAGCATATCCGTTATAATATTTTCATTTCAGCATTGTTCGGGTCACGTGAACTGAATACAGGATATTCCAACAATAATATATCGTATAGATACGAGCAAAAACATTGCGCGCTAGCAAAAAACATAAAAACAAAACCCGCGAATGTCCACGGCAATGTATTCCGCTCCAATAGTTACATTCTGATAAATGAATCGTGGTTGATAAAGTGCTTGTACGATATTTTCGTTTCCCCTCATCAACTTTGTGACAAAAAGCGGTGGGCCAGGCCTTTGACGTTATTAATTGGGCTACAGATACGAAAGCAATTATTACAACATTCTATTTGGTTATTGGTATGAATGTTTTCTATCGAAGTTGAGACGATTTTAAGTTTAAATAGAGTTTATTCAAAAGATTTAAGAGTGTCTATTTAAAAAAAGAACACATTTTTTTATTTTTAAAAAATTGCAAACATGTTTTGAACACTATTAAAAAATTGAACAAAAAATTACACTTATTTAATTTCACACATAAATTTTACATCCTTCCAGTCCTACCATCTTTTATTACCACTTCATACCATTTTCCAATCAAAATTACCAAAGTCCATAGCTCACTGCTTGTTTGTCTCAATGTAAGGTAGGTAAACGAACATGTTTTAACACCATTCAAAAATATAGGTACCTAAAATTAGGTTTTTAATTTCACCAAATATGAACTGTTATATCCACCGTTTTAATAATTGCCCGAAGTCCACAGCTCACTGCTTGCTTGCGTCAGCGATCATCCCAACTCACAGAGGTGTTCGGTTTATTTCTCTACAAAAGCCCTTCCTAACAACCCTCGGAAATTACGTTTGAAGTGACATTTCAATTCACTCTCAAGTAATATAAAATTTAATGTATTGTGAAATTATATCCGTTTCGCTTAACTTTCAGATTTATTTTGTATCATTATATAGGCTAATAAAAATGTATTTCATATCGTTTGAAGATGTTGATAAAATATTTTTAAATCTTAATATTTCTACTATAACTTGTTATAAGTTTACATTGTATGTCTGAAACACGTATGAATTTCGATGAAATTTTTGTTATTAATATACTACTTTTATAAACATAATAGATATAGAAATTAAGTTGATTCCTAAAAATCTTGCATTTTTACATTATATGAAAAAACAATAGAATACAATATAATATATATAAAAACCGTCCGATTATTTAAATATTCCATTAACAGGCAACAAAAATTAAGTGAACTTTTCTAAAAGCTTTTAAAAGGTGCCTCGAAGGCCGTTGAATCAAGTCCCGGAAAAAGGGACGAGGTTAAACAAAACGATTAAATTTTAGCTACTTGTTTACCTTACAAAAGATGAATATATTATTATAATACATATTCTATAGAGTACCTGTTATAAAATAAGCATAATATACTACACTTTACAGGCTTATTTGTGGACATTTTCTCAGAAATAAGTATAGTTTTATGTAATTGAAACAAATACATTACAACTCTATCATATTTTACAATAGTCAATAGTCGAATAACCAGAATTAAATAAAACAAAAGGTATTTATTATAGGTATTATAGGTATTTATTTAACGTAATTTTATCATTCATCACTTATTGCACGCCTCATAAGCGAAGCGTTGAGGTGGGTACTACTGTCGCTTCGCGCAAAACATCTGATTTTTCAAACTTAAAATGTCTTTATGTATCATACATTGCACTTGTAAGATAATACATACACACACATATTAAGAAAAAACACTATTTTTAACGTTCATGATATTTTTGATGTCATTTTTGTTATTTAAACTAGTTAAAAAACAGTTTAAAAAAGTTCTGTCTTGGACGTCCGTGTGTCTGTATGTGCGGATCCTTTTTCTTGTTAACACGATAGCGACCGAAATACTTTACTAATCGAGTCTTTTTTTTTCTCTTACGCTTGAGTATGCTCAGGAATAGAACCCTTTCATTTTTCAGGGTCTGATTCGATGTGGTTTAATTGTTATTAAATAAACAAAAAAAAACTCGGATGTTTTTTTTTTTTTTTTTGAAGTGAATTTTTATATTTTTATTGAAATTGATTCCAGAAGATTACTGGGAACTTTAAAAATTCATTTTGTTACTTTTATTAGTAGGTACGATCCTTATAAGTATTTTAGTGTATTCAACCAACTTAAAAAAGTGTGACTATTTTACAACAATTTGAATATGAATTGTATTATTGTATACAATATCGAAGCTTTTTAAGAAATGTATAAAATACTTTTTTAAGAATTATTATCATACATAATATTATGTTACCGGCAATATATTAAAACCGGCATTGTATGCAATTCTTAGTAAATGTATGTTATTCCGAGAAACAGTCGGAATGAAATAAATTAAATTCGTCACATTACCTACTTATATCTTTAAATCTGAACTTTTCCTAAGTAGCAAACACATTTGCAAATGTGGGTGGTTTTTGGGGTAGCTATTAACCAATATGAGGTCAAAACTAAAATCCAAGATGGCGCCGACGAAAATTTGAAATCTTTTCGTCATGGGTGTCATTTTCATGGTTTTTGGGGTAGCTATTAACGAATATGAGGTCAAAACTATAATCCAAGATGGCGCTGATGAAAATTTGACTTTTTTTCGTGATGGGTGTCATTTTCATGGTTTTTGGGGTAGCTATTAACGAATATGAGGTCAAAACTAAAATCCAAGATGGCGCCGACAAAAAATTTACATCTTTTCGTCATGGGTGTCATTTTCATGGTTTTTGGGGTAGCTATTAAACAATATGAGGTCAAAATTAAAATTCAAGATGGCGCCGACGAAAATTTTACACATTTTCGTCATGGGTGTCATTTTCATGGTTATTGGGGTAGCTATTAACCAATATGAGGTCAAAACTAAAATCCAAGATGGCGCCGACGAAAATTTTACATATTTTCGTCATGGGTGTCATTTTCATGGTTATTTTGTTCTCTTACGCTTGAGTATGCTCAGGAATAGAACCCTTTCATTTTTCAGGGTCTGATTCGATGTGGTTTAATTGTTATTAAATAAACAAAAATAATAATTAATAAATAATTATTAAAAAAAAATTATGAGGCGTGCACTTTTGGATTTTCCAAACTATTTACAATTATCATGTGATAAGAACAAGATTAACATTTTTACAAATAATATAACATATTAAACTTATTTAGAAATAACATTTGCACCAAAAAGTTACAACCATAGAAGGAATGTACTTCATTACACGTAATACAGCAATTACCAACTCAAACTACTCCTTAAGGGATACTCTTGTGAGATGAGTTTAGTAAAAGTTTAATACGGGCGTCATATAAAGACGCTGTGTAAGGAGGCTGAACAGCTGTGTTACGCTTAAAAACATTTCAAAGTATTTTATGTTCGTCTTAACTTGCTTTTATATTAGCGTTATGTAATGATAAAAAAAAGACGGGTTGCACTCCGGGAGTGCCGGCAGAAGTGAAAACTTGATTATTAACGTTCAGCATGTTTGATATTTTGGTATGGTATCCGTCTAACGCATGGAATATAAGGGCTAAAAAAAATCCGTCTTACGCTTTTTCGATCAGGCCACGTGTCCTGCGAGTTTAGGATTTTATACCCAACGCCGCTAAAGAAGTTTTCACTTCAAAAATATAGAACCAAGATATCTGACAGACTGTCTTGGTGTTAAAGGTGATCTTGGCTTTCTTCTACGTGAAATATATTATGAATATACATAGTTAATAACCGCCATAAATGTTTTCCTTTCACACCTCTTTTAACAAATTTGTGGGACATTATGATATTTTTGAGAAATTCATCGGAAAAATATGTATTTAATGTTTTATAGTTTAATCTTAAACGGTTAGGTGGTAAAAAATACCCCAGTTAAATAAGTTTTGATAGGTCATCACTCATCACTGCATAGTATAAAACAATGTTGCTTTCTCTGTCCCTATGTTTGCCTAAATCTTTAAAAAAACGCAGAAGATTTTGATGCGGTTTTTTAATAGATAGAGCAATTGAAGAGGAAGGTTTATATGTATAATTTATTAGGTTTAGACACAGCGGGCGAAGCCGCGGACGGAAAGCTAGTAAACAAGAAGAAGAAGAAATTGAAAATAAATAATACACAATGTTTTCTATTTCATACATTTAATAAAGGATTCTTATTTGTTAATGTCACGACAGACATTCCTTACAAATCAGTTACAAAAATTCTAACTCAGCAAAAATACTCACGATTACAAATAATATTCCGACTTTTGATTGTAATGTTTTATTCAAGGAGTCGCCCTTTTGTTTGCTCAAACCACAACTCGTATCGAATGGAAGATCAACATTTTGTTGTTCAGCTCTCTTTTGAACTGGTCACTTTGAAGGCGATTCAAAGCGATGTTATGTATTCCCTCGATTGCGACTTACGTCTTATTTGCAAGTTATTGTTTTAGAAAACTGTTCTAGTATGTCTAGGTAAAGCTGTAAATTCTGATCACATATATCGGCTCTCTCTGTACAGCACAATTGAATACGGTTTACGATCATATTGTGTTGACACCGAAATTTATTGACTCCGAAATAAAGTTGATTTTAGACACATATCTTATACCATGGATATTCATTTAAAATGATGTTATCAATTTTCGTTTTAAGGTTTCGTTTTTAAATTGTAGGTTATATTACCTTCACCTGTATGTTTGTTTGTAGCCGAATTTTTAAGACTCTATTAACCCACTATAAAGGAATAGATTTAATTCATACTTTGTCTACGCATCAAATCTTATTAAAGCGTGTTTTTAATTGTTCTTTTAACTATATATTTTATAACTAATAACACGTACATACGCAGATATGTATAAACTTAACACTAACATATATTTATTTCTCCTATACAAAGCGTTTCTCATCAGTTTTCTCACAAATATTCCAAGAAATCTAGCCCTCTTAATTTCAGAATGTTGACTCTGTGTTTAAGAGTTGCCCAAACTTGGCTGACAAACTTGTCAATACAGTTAGCGAGGGAAGTTGGCGACCGGTCTTTAGGGATAACGAATTTGTTTTCGATATTACAGAGTACACAAGGCTATGTACTATATGAAAAGTGAGATGTCGATGTTCTTTCTTAAATCTGAAGGATTTTGACGGTTTTTTCCATGGATTAAATGTTCATTTTGAAAGTTTTTTTTGTGTTAAATGTCTTTTTGATACGTGCATTCGTGCAGTAGTTAGTGTATTTAATATTCATGTTGTTATAACTAGAATGACGGACGCTTTTTTGTTCGTAGAGATATATTATTTAGCAAAGTCCGGCGGAGGTCAGCTCAGAAGTATGACTTTAGACTGGCTTAGGCCAACCAACAATTAAGCACCATATTCGTAGTTTAGTTTTAACAGTTTTAATCTCGAAGATATTGTTTCGTTCTCAATTCAAATTTAAAGTCATCGCTAAATCGCATAAAAAAAACATAAGTATGATATTGTTTATTTCACCGGAAAAATCATTCTAATAGAAACGCAAACTTTTATAAAATTACTAGCGGCCCGCCCCGGCTTCGCCCGTGGTACATATGAAAAATAGATGTTGGCCGATTCTCAGACTTACCCGATATGCACAGAAAATTTCATGAGAATCGGTCCACCCGTTTCGGAGGAGTATGCAGACTAACATTGTGATACGAGAATTTTATATATAAAGATTTCTTATTGAAACGTTATTTATAATAAATAGGAGCTCTCTCGTTACTTTATTCTAGGAACGTGCTCTAGTGGCCAGCGTCTAGAAAAATTATAGCTTTGATAATATTGTATGATAATTTAACTTATTTAATTAACTTTGTAATGTTTGTTTTTGTTATATTACTATTTTTTTAATTCAACCTAAACTTATAATACGAGCGAACATAGATACATTTAATGTTAGCATGATACTCCAAGGTTCAACTATCGGGCCCTATTTATATCTTCTCTATGAAAGTGACTGTAAAATTTTTAAGACTAAATAAATATATAAAATTTCATTACCTGATCACAAATACCTGAGTTCGACTAACAATTTAGATCGATTATCGCATAACTAGTAACAGCCACTCGAACGACCCCTCGACTGTACAAGCACTCTTAAGTACAGAAGGCAAGCGAGGGCATTTTTAAACTCCAATATCGTCCCATCTGGGCCAAGGCTAAATATTTTCGCGTAACTGGTAAACGTTTGTTTTAACTTTCTTTTTTTAAACTCAAATCTTTTAAACGCTATCAAAGAAATGTTTAGTGGGAAATTATGCTAATGCTAAATTTGTTTAAGAACTTGGAAATCTTATTATATGTTGATGTTTTCTAAACTATTTAAAAGTTTAACCCGTATAAGGTGAAGCAGATTTTAGGAAGATTTATTTCTCGTAAAATATTTTGCTATATCATTAACATTCAGGGCTTACTTATAATAATTTTGACTGAAGAATTTAACTATAAAAGGTAAAAACAACGCCCTGTGCAGTAAGTACTACTCTCTGTACTTTCGAATAAAAACGATGAATACATAATTGTATAGGATTTCCATTACCGAATTTTTGATAAAAATATTTCCAAAAAAACATTAAAATTAGCGACATTTTCACATGCCATTGAAACTTTTATATCGCGAAGTTTTATTCCCGTACGTAGCACTCCATTCACGTGGAGGCATTATACGAAATTGTAAATGGCTCCGGCACGTACATAAAAATGCTACATAAAAATTCTAAACGTTAACAAAGTTGAAACACAATAAACATAAGGGATGGATCGTTACGGTTCACCTCACAATAAAAATATCATAAGATAGGGAACGTAGCACGTAGATATAATAAACAATAGTAATAAACAGAAGGTGGGAGCGTTTTGGTAGCGTATCTTCTTGTTTTCAGAATAGTTTACTGCATATTATTACTATTAATTTTGGAAGTGTGTCCCGCTGAGATAGCAGATTGAAATGAATCTCGACGATACTATGTTATAAAAAATACATGATAAAATTTGAATTAAATAACTTTTAAACAAAGCTTTTCTTAACGTATTGTTAGCGAAATAGTGTAAGATATATTAGTATATTTTACATTCCATTTCTATTTGACCTTTATAAAAAAAGTTATTTCAAAGTATAAGATGCTACACCAAACTAGTCAACAAATTACAGACTACATTAACACATTTTTCTGATTAAAAAAAACCGCATTTATAAGCTGTAATATACCGGTAAACGTTCTAGATCTAGAACATTCTAAGTTCCCTTCAACATACCAGTTATAACCGACAATCATAATTATTAACGGCTATTAGCACTCATCGGAATCATGCCAATATTATGTATAATTACTTGGCTGATAATTAAATACGATATAGGGCTTCAGTCATTATATTGTGGAATATGATATTGGTGGGATTGTTTGATTAAATTTAATACTCAATAATGTGTAATAATTATCGACATTATGATATAGAGCTCCTTGTAAAACTATTGTTTATTGTGTAATTACGAAGGTTTTTATTTTAATTACATTGAAATTAGATAACAGTTATACTTTTTATCATCCAAAATAAATCTCGAAGAATATCAATATAGTAGACGTAGATTGACACACAATAATTACAAAACTCAAACTCAAACATTTATTTATTCAATTAGACTTCTTGGAGAAGCACTTTTGAAACGTCAATACATATTTTTTACATTTACCACCGATTCGGAAAGCAGTATCTATGGAGAAGAACCGGCAAGAAACTCCATAGTTGTACAAGTTTTGTAATAGTAAAGGGAAAAAGGAATTTCTCAATATATTCTTTTAATTTTTAAATTGCTTTAATTAAAAACCCATGATATGGACCAATAATGATTTTTTCCTCTACATTTAAATATGAAATTTGGCATACTTAAATAAAAAAATCCTTGTGTGTGTACTATTATTATTTGATAAACTCATTTGTATGTTATTTGTTTCAGGTAAGTCTCGATCAGTCGATGACACAGCCAAGGAGGACCCATGTCTTACTGGTATGCTTCTTTTTTAACTTTCAATGTATTTAAATAGATAATAATTTTAATATCTGTTGTTTTATTTATTTTTTGCTTGTATTTGCTTTATTTTGCGTTAGAAATTGATTACATTCCGACTAATATTTCAATAAAAAAACATCAGAAATTCATAACAAGCCGTTATTTAATTATAAAGATTACTATGTATTCACAAAACAATATCCAACTGAGCCTTATAAAAACCAATTTTCACTACTGAAAGCAGTATTTTAAACGTAATTCATAACCCAACATCATACCTAAACATGAGTGTTTAATGAAACAACAATGTATACACATTACACAGCTTTCATGAAATTTATATTAGCTCGAGATTGTCCCGTGAAAATAGGCTTTATTTGGGAATTTTTCTTCTTAGCATACCTCGCGTTTCATGTGCGTGAATATTTGAGATCGGAATTCGGTTTGTGTTAGCTTTAAATGTGTGCTTTTGCTCTTATTATGCTACTTGGGTATTTAAATTAAATTATGAAATTAAGGAGATATTTCACAATAACGTATCTGAAATAAATATTTTTTTAAATCTACATTATTTACATCTCTAGATTATTAGAAATATGCTATAAGTAAAGCAGATTCACTTCTCCTATGTACACGCTCCTGTATTTTCATAATACTAAGTTATATAAATAGTTTCTAAATATACAATTGCTTTCAAAACTTTGAACGAAATAATATTATACCTACACTGTATTGCTTTTTACATTTATTACTCAAAAATGCTTGCGAGTTACAATTATTACACCAAACTACCTTACTTCACAAAAAAAATCCATCTACTATATGAGGGTATTCTCTAAAATGTATTGTACCAAGCCAGTTGTTACCCACGTGTGTAACGATATCTGTCATGTACCCTCATTCTGACGTAGATTGAAGCTAACATGTGCCTGTAATAGTTGTAATACATCTTGCAATCCATTTGGTGATCTTAGTTTAATGATTTAGTTAACAATAGGTACAGGCTATTAGTAAAACGTCCTGGGAATTTACAGGACTACGTCCTTACTAGGAATATATAGGACTTCTGACTATCCTTACTAATATTATGTTATTTAAACAATATTATTTACCTGTATAAGTATTTATATACTACTTAATATGTATAACTGAGGAAGAGGGAAGTTCCGTTCCAAATCTTTTGTAACCACACCGTCACGCTGATGAAAAAATAAATTAATTGTTTAAATGTGAAGTGTGAATGTATGTCTTTCTGTCACGACGCAATAGAGCGATTTTATGTCGTGATTTTTATACCTAGAGATAAAAAGGAAGCTAGAGAGTGGCATAGGCTACTTTTCACCTCTATGAAAATCATTCTCATGGAAATTTTGAAAACACGGGCGAAGCCGTAGTTAGAAATCTAGTTGGATTATAAACTGAGGAAAAAGGATTCGTATTGAGAATAACAGTGATATTTTTCATGTCATTATAAAATATGATACGTATAACCTTTGGTTCAGAAGGCTTTACGCTTTCATTCTGTACATAATCTCACTGCTTGTGTCCTATTTATATCGTATTTGGATATAAAAGAAATATCAGTATATCGTGTATTGTTAACTATTATCTATACTATAATAATATAATAAGGCTGAAGAGTTTGTTTGTTTGTTTGAACGCGCTAATCTCAAGAATTACTGATCCGATTTGAAAAATTCTTTCAGTGTTAGATACCCCATTAATCAAGGAAGGCCATAGACCAACAGAAGACGAAGAAAACTTTGTTTGTTTGTTTGATTGTAATTAATAGGCTCATAAACTACAGGACCAATTTT
Organism: Colias eurytheme; assembly: GCF_061535395.1. Classification (NCBI taxonomy): domain Eukaryota; kingdom Metazoa; phylum Arthropoda; class Insecta; order Lepidoptera; family Pieridae; genus Colias; species Colias eurytheme. The sequence continues at coordinate 9,067,726 of NC_142998.1, read as the reverse complement.
AAAAATTCTTTCACCATTCGAAAGCTATATAGGCTATATATTATCACGCTAAGACCAACAGGAGCGGAGCCACGCGGGTGAAACCGCACGGCACATCTAGTATTATATTATATTCTTGACTGTTATAATCTTCAATTTCTACATTATGTAATTATGTTTGTTACATATTACTAACTAGCTGTGCTCCGCAGTTTTACTCGCATTGCTTCACTACTGTTGGTCTTAGCATGATGATATACTATATATCATCACGCTACGGCCAACAGGAGTGGAGCCACGGGGGTGAAACCGCGCGGAGCAGCTAGTATTATTATAATATGCCATTTATAACTTTATAACCTTGGTCCAAGATAGTAAAGTGACATCAATAAAGCTGTACAATGTACATTAGCTTTCTAACTAAAGATTACCTTCATTCTACATACAAATCGTACAAAACAGTTGCACACGCAATTAAAATGACGAATATGTGAACCACGAACGGTTTCACCCGAGATGGATGTATTCTTGCTGAGAAATGATTCACGTCTGTTACTCAAATGTGTGCTTTATAGTTTAAAACTTTAAGTCGTATATCGCGGTTTCGTAATTGTGTTTTATGTTTTGCCTTTTGATGTGTCTCTGCGGACTGAAAGGTGTTTCATGTTTCTGCAATGGAGGGTTGTTAGGTTATATTATGTGAAAAATTATTTATTTGACGGCTCATTAACAGTAGTTTTAAAGTTTATAGAAACATAAAGGATCTTTATAGTGAAAACACGTTATGTAAATTTTGTGCTATTGACAAGACTTACATAATCATAACTATGCTGATCCCTAAAAATTTAATCCTTTTTAAAATAAATGTGAATACAATCTAATGATAAAAATGCTTATCAAAGGTAGATAAACTGTAAAATATTTACTTAAGTTATTAACATTTGAGTAAATTTAAAAAAAAGTAATTAAAGTATAAAAAGTTGGTCGCACAAAAATACAATTTCCCATCAAACTATTTTGCTGTCAAACCGAAGTTAAGCGTACTCGATATTCTATTACAAGTCAATTTGTAACAATATTTTTCAATATTAAAATCGTTATATGTATCGTATAGTAAGTAAGTAAGTAAGTAAGTAAGTATTAAAATCGTTATATCGCAAGTAAACTTTTAATTTAACCACAGCTAATATATTTATTGAATAACACATCATGCGTATGATTAAATTTGAAATTTTGATACTATGTTTACGTATCTGCTCCGTTTTAATTTAGAACTGTAATTAATAAAATATTTGTTATATTACAGTAATAAGCATAGCATAAGCAGTAGCTTAGAAACTTTATTTTAATGAAAAATATAATATTATTTATAGAAGAGGTATAAGATAATATTTCTCATAGCATACTGATTACTCATATTCGTTATAATATGTATCCTTATTTGTACTTTTCTCTGTGGTGCACAATAAAGAATTTTTGTTTGTTTGTTTGTTCTTTAACCCATTGAGCCCCAATGGGCCCAATCGGTCCCAGACACAATAGATTTTCTATTGTGTCTGTGGTTCCGGGGCTAGACAGATTAAATAGGTTTTTTATCCAGAAAAAGAGGTGGTAAATCTTTCATATTATCCATTTTAGAATTAAGTGTTTAAAATACTTATCTACCGTTCTCGTAATATTGTTTAGAAACACGTGTTCTCAGTAAAAGTCTGTTAATTCTGGAATTAAAATATTGTATTCATACGTAATTGGATTTGCACAATAGTGTAAGATCTTACAATGCGAGTATTTTTAAATTAAACGGTATGTTATAAAAATATCTCGTCATGAGTAACGGTCCTTAGTATTTGTAGAATGATTTTAATGTTATTGTTGCTATTCTGTTTATTTCTGTGACTACTATACTGATACGGCATTAACTATGCCAATTATCCATACTAATATTATAAATGCGAAAGTAACTCTGTCTGTCTGTCTGTTACTCAATCACGCCTTAACTACTGAACCAATAAGCATGAAATTTGGTATAGAGATATTTTGATATCCGAGAAAGGACATAGGCTACTTTTTATCCCGGGAAATAGGATAGGTTTTATCCCGGAAATCTCACGGGAACGGGAACTATGCGGGTTTTTCTTTGACTGCGCGGGCGAAGCTGTGGGTGGAAAGCTAGTTTACTATATAGTTATAAGCACGGAAATATAACAAATCATACAAGTACTTTTTTCTGTGGTATTGCGTCTCTTTACCTACCTTTAGCTCGGTGTTAAATGATCATAAATGTGTCGCCTTCCACGAGAATATCGTATCCAATAAAAGTCTCTATTTTTCTCACATCACACTCACATCACTACAAATATCCCATACGTATGATATGACGTAGACTTGAAAAGTTATCGACGCCTCAATATCATTTAGCGAAGTTTCTTATAGCACTTGTAACTTCTTCACAAGTTATATTCTCTCAATCGTGCCCTCGTTAGAGAGGATCGTGACCCTCCAGATTAATTTATTCGAGTCTATTGTTTATAAGTCTACGCGCTTTCATTAATTCGAAGGTTTTATGGCCATTGTTCTAAGGCTTTTGCGTACAAAATTACGTTTCAATAGTCATTATTGCAGCCTGCAATTTTATGCCTTGCTCGAATGGAGCGGGTTATGAGTTATTGTTGCATTGACTGTGGTAATCGTTTTGTATCTAAATAAAATTGTTTGTGATGTATTTCTATTTTTATTTCGCAAAATTATATTAATGGTACCTAAGTTATATTCAATGCGGTTTTTATGGGTACGTTTCAGGATATTTGAAAATTTTATCCTTTACTATTCTTATGCTTTTTAATATTCATTACTTATTTCAATAAATTGTTCCATGTTTTAAACCGGTAAAACTGTTGTGCCTACCTGCGTAATGTCGTTTCATTATGATAATATATTTAACAAAAAATCCTATTACCAGAACTATACTACAATTCACATCAACGATATCCGACAAAAAACATTAAAACACACCAAAACGTAGTAGCCATAAACAAAAAATATAGCGCAAACAAAATAAATCCGTTCGCCTAATCCCCGGCCTTATCGTAGGAATATATTACGTGTGTGTTGGTACTATTTATTCAGATGCTAAGCAGTCGCAGTTTAAGGGGAAAACATCAAAGAGAGGGCCCACTAAATCTACTTAAGTGTACGCTGAACCTACGATTTGTGTCTGGAATGGTTAATGCGAGCGATATTATGAGTGTCTCGATGTTTTTTCTGATTTCGGTTGTTATAGAATATTGATCCTAAATATTGATGTACTTTAAATAATAAAAGATTGGCGACTTCGTTGGTTACGATTGGTGACTTTTATAATGGAGAGGTCTACAGAACTGCTTACTCGAAAGAACATTGATCAGAAAAAATGTTTAAAGAATATTGGAATATTTAAAGTAAGCTCTTTTTCATTTTCTTCTAGAGTGATAGATACTTAATACCTTAAACGATGTAGTTGCCTTAATAACCTGTACATTAATTAATTTACATACATACCTACATACAAATTGGTAAAATTATGTTATTCAAAGTATTCAAGCAAAAGTTCAGTCAACAAAAAGTTTTCAAATTCATATTCCATACCGATTCCCCAAAATAAAAATTTCTAAGCAGTTCTGTATACAAATTTACGCCTGATTAACAACGCCTTTTCAATCGAAGCGTAGCGTATCTTTAAACCGCCCACATAAACGTTTCCATTCATATATACGAGTATATTATGTCTAAAAATGTATCCATTATATCTCAATAGAACCTACATATTCAGATGTAAACAGTTTGTACACTTTTCTTACAGAAAAGTATAAAGTTCAAATAGAGTCGCGACTGAATTTGCATCCACTTTCCTTCACACTGAGACCCGAAAAGCCTTACGTGGGTGCTATGACGTCATACGACTGTATCTCGCGAAACGTCACAAGTGTCAGTATTGCGCTAGTGAAAAATAAACTCTATTCAACAACAAAAAGGTCGGGTTTCGTTTGCAGTACTGTGTATTTAGGTTATAAAGAATTGTCTAATGTAGGCGTTGAATGGCCGATGTCCGTCACACAAGGGTCGGGTTTCTCGTTAATTTTAATTAAACTCGATAAAAAACGTAAATGATTTTAGGGATTGGATTTTTCATTTACAGAGACTGTTGTTTAAACGAGTATGGGCAAATTAGCTTAATTTATTTGCCCAGTATTTTAATTAAGTTGGGCAGGTTAAAAAAATATTGCCTCATAATGGTTACGAAGGCTTAATGTAAAATTTATAGAAATCTGTTTCAGGGATTTTATGTAGATACCTACTGTGATTTTCGTGATCACTTTTTTTAACAATTTCTTTTCTTTTATTACGATATTAGTTAATATAACGGTCATCGCTTGGGATCTACAAATAATATAGTACTCGTATTACTGTATATAAAACGCTGCGTTAAGAACTTGTCTGAAAACTTAAAGCCCAACTCAAAACTTTCCATGTAAACAGTTACAAGTGGTTGTCATTTTTTATCAGAAAAGTAAAGTTCATCGGCAAAGTGAAACCTCAAAACTTTGACGTGGACAAAGTTGTTACTTCTTTTACAATATCTATCTATTCATTATAATTTATGAGCTTCAGAAATACATAAATGAACCGATTTTGAACTAAGCAAGTTTTTTAATTTTATATTTTACTAGCTTTCCAGCCGCAGCTTCACCCGCGTGCTCTAAAACTTAACTAATTATACATTAAAACCCTCCTCGAGAACCACGCTATCCATTAGTGTAAACAGAACGAAAATCGATGCAGTAATTTTTGAGTTTACCGCGAACAGATAGATGCAACGGATGACTTTGTTTTATAATATTATGTAGTGATTGTGTACCACGGATAAACAGTGTTCTTTATATATTTTTGTTATATATCAAGTACAGTTATCCTTTCCTACTAATATTATAAATGCGAAGGTTTGTGAGGATGTGTAAGTGTGTGTTTGTTACTCTTTCACGCAAATACTACTGAACCGATTACAATGAAATTAAGCACAAATATAGAGCGTAACTTGGATTAACACAAAGGATAGGTTTTATCCCGGAAATCCCACGGGAACGGGAACAATGCGGGTTTTTCTTTGAAAACGCGGGCGAAGCCGCGAGTGGACAGCTAGTATTATATATAATTCAAATGATTATATATATTCTTGTATTTATTTCGTGTATTTTAGCTTCAAATTTTACCAATTCATTCCGTACGGTTTCGATGCCTTTAATTCTTGAACCTGCGCCAAGTTTACGAAACTAGTTAAATTCTATGCTACTGCATTGTGCTATTTGTGGCTTCAGCGTGTCCAGCTATATTTATTGCTTTCTAGCGGTCCGCCCCGGCTTCGCCCGTGGTACATAATATTTACGTTTTTCTACATAAGAACCATCCTCGTACTTCAAGAAATATAATAAAAAAAGAATTATCGAAATCGGTTCAGCCGTTCTCGAGTTATGCGCTTACCAACACATTTTGCGATTCATTTTTATATATAAGATTATATTTAATGGAAATAAAGTACTATATAATATATACTGAACCATAATTATAAGCAAATTTCATATGTGTGGAAAATAATGAAAAGGCGCGATTTAATTTTTGAGGCAGCTTGTTCTGTAATTTTAGTGACAATTATGGGTGGAAGAACTAGCTTTTAAAGAACGTTGATAAAATAATGAAAATGGAGGAGATGCTTGAACGATGCTTGAACGTATAAAAACTCTAAAAGCGCTATGAATTACAGGCTTAAGAAAATATTCAGTGTACATGAGAAGTTAATAAGTTGATATAGTGCGGTTACATTTTTAAATGAAACTTTAATAAAGCCTGCGGATTTTCGTTTATTTGAAAAGAACAATTATTTGGTTTGAAGATACACCTCTTAGTGTAAGATTTTTGATTTTTTGACATTCTAAACATATCAATCAACAACTAATTAATAAAATCAAAGGAGAATGGGCATTTTACTATGGAAGTTGGGCCTGAACCCTTGAGTTGGACCAATACACATGAGATATTGTTTTTATAATAGATCATAACACATACATAACGGGAAAAATATATATAAAAAAATAATCAACCGGGTTTTTGTACAGTCACATCAAGTTTTATTTCTTTGTGTATAATATTTTTTGCAATAAATAACTGTTATAAGACAATGACAATATCTTTATGTTACTCCAATTCACTTTCACTTACAAATACGTACTAATCATAAGCCTTCTAATAAACGAAATACACTAATATTATGTTTTGTAACAGGTACATAAACCGTGTTTATTCACTTTATTATAATTCAACGTAGTTAGACGTTTTTTGTGGTTAAACTTAAACACTCCAGTGACATTTTGATTCATATTTACTTCACTCGAATTAAAAACACCGTTATTGTGCGAAAAATAATAGCCAAATAAATAAAACTTTTTGCCTTGACTGTACAAGAACCCGGTTGATTTATTTTTTTATTTTATTTATTTCGTAAGGTATGTGTAATGATCTATCACAACAACAATATTTCGTGTGTATTGGTCCTAGCCCAAGTTTCAGGCCCAATTTGCCCATTCTCCTTTATAATCGAAAAAGCGGCATCTTGAACAGTCTATTTTTTATTCCATAACAGTTAATATTAATAACACTATAAGCCTTATTACTTGAACAGAATAGTCCTTACCAAACAAATTTAGTTAAATCTAAATCTGATTTTGAATACTGAATAGATTCTAGGTATTGGAGAGGCAATGACCTTTTCATTATATTGGTTATTATTTCAATTCCTTTGCCTATAATAAAATTGTATAAAGCTTCTTATGTTCCTATTTTATATCTAAAAAACAATTCACATAATTACATTTCTGTATAATATACTATTTCGGTATTTAACTTTCAAATAAGAATGTATGTTTTCTTCAAATATTGTACATAAGATTCAAATTCGCGTTTAAATATCAAATTTTATATCCAAAGAGCTTATTCTAAGATCAATCGTCTTCTAGAACGGAATACATTTTCCTAATCTCCTAATTACTTCAAGTATCCCAATGAAACTGGTATTAAAGTCAAAGTCCTACACTCCCAAACAATAAACCACAAAGTCCTAATAAAAGTAAACTTTAAACCTCCAAGATAAGCCCCTTCTTTATTAGCGTCGAAATGAGCTTCGTCTTGTCACAATAAAGATAAGAATTAATCTTATTGTATAATTTTATTAAAACGATAAAATATTCAGATAACAACGTCTAGCTGGAATTCAGGTAACTAACTGTTCCTGCATTTTCATTATTTAATATTTAATTTTAAAATGAAATTATTCAAAATTTTCAAAATAAAAAGGTTAGCATGCAAAATGGTAATGGTTATTTATTGAAACATTTATAAATTTATGAATGTAGTTGAATTTATTGCAGTTTAGTAACTTTGGTTTGATTTTTTTTTACGTTTAACGATAAAATAGTTATTTTCAAAATTTTGAAAATAAGTGTCTTCATTTTTCCATAACCAAGCAATTTGATCAAACAATAAAAAACAAAAACGAATCTGAATATTAAGAGCCTACTTTAAACATTAACTCACGTCACATCGACATGTACATAGTAAATATATACAAGCAGTAAACAACTAACCTCCCGGGGAATCCCGCGGCCCTGTCGTAAAACCAGCTACTTATCGTCACGGCTAACTGACATATACATGTACATTATGGATGTAATACCATGTTTATGATACACCGTCGAACATTCGAGATCATTTTCATCCGAAATTGCTTTTGATATTTACGTTCTGCACAACTCAATTTCCTTCCAGTTTTGCAGTTGTAAAATTGTGTTTTTGGATATAGTATTTGTGGCTTGATCAACTGGGTAAAAATGTACAAGTATAAAAATATAATATAATATCGCAGTACTTATAGTATCTGTTCAAACATTTGTAAAAATATTATGTGGCCTTTAAAAAGCGAGGACTTGACTTTTATCAGCTAACACCAGATACATTGCTCATCATGCGATAAAACGGACACCCATCTATATACTGACTGCGTTGTTAGTCAACCTGAATACCGAGTATCAGTTGCAAATAGTAATAAGCATAAACTTACAGAATAATTAACGAAAATTACATTAATTATTATAAAGCGTAATGATACGTTATTATAAAAACGAATAACTCTGTTTTAAATGGTATGTATTTATTGTAAATAATTATAAATTATAATTAATGATAGAATTCATTCGCCATTCCGTATAACACAATAAGTTAAATTAATGAAATAAACTGACGCTAATATTAAGTATGTTAAAAAATCAATTGGGAATGTAAATTTAAACAACTGATTGATCTATAATGTTATAATAATAAACTACCTTACTAAATTATTAAATAAACATAATATAAAACCATACCTAATATAGATTTTAAGGTGAAAACTTTTTTGTAACTTTAAGGGCCGATTTTTCAATGCTTGGATAAAACTTATCCGTCCAATAAAGTATTACACGAAAATATTAAAATGTCACGTAAACTGTCAAATACGGGCAATAAGAATACGTTTTTAAAATGGTAGTAATAAACCACGAATAATTTTTAATTTTAAATCAATAACGTATATATCAATATTTCATAAAGTAAATCTTAATAAAGCAAGTTAATACCGCTGCTCCGTTTATCCTCCTTTTTGCGTTTAAAATTCTTTTGATTAACTTTCTAGCTCAATTTAGCTACAGCGGTCCTCTTTAGCAAGTTACGAGTTTTGTAAAATATATCTTGCAGATGAGACTTATAAAGTCTTATTTGTAGTAACGATTCTTTGATTAAAATAAGTTTAATACGGTTGAGTATTAAACTCGCTTTTATAAGAAAATACGCTCCGTTGTGAGAATTTTGTCTGGGGTAAATACGGGGTTAAATCTTGGTTTAACTTATTGGCAGTAAGGTTTTAATCGAGGCTGTTATCTTAAATAGTTATAATATAATGTAATCAAAGTTTATGTGACTTTGCGTCACTAAAAAAAAACATTTTGCCAAAAAATTGACGAAAACTCTTTCTGAAAAATCACATAGCTGATGTTGCGGGGGGGGCCTTCTTCGTATTCCTTTGCCTTATCCCTTTATTTGGGGTCGGCTCTTCTCGTTCTCATGCGCCAGGATGGTCGATCTTGTGATAGATATAGATGTTGCGGGAGGGTACATTACCACAATATAATTAAGTACAATTATTAAAATTACATATCTATTGTGCATTTTTAGAATTTTATTCGTAGCCTGTGTCAAATCAAAAGCGAACGTGATCTTCATGAAGAAAGTAGATTCAATAAATAACAAATTATTACACAATTAATAAATTATTATGTTATCCAATCGATTTAAAAGCTTAACGTATAGCCAAGATATTATTTAATATTATGTTATATATGCCAAGGATACGCGAAAGATTAAAACCGCCATAAATTTATTTAGGAACTAGATTTTGTGGCCGAGTAAATGTTAATTAGTGAGATTTATATACTTCTACTTTATAGTAAGCTTCGAATATCTAACCATAAATTCTTATTAGTCCTGGCGACGGAGCCTGCTAAAAATAGATTCTGAATTGTATATCACATTGGCTTAATAATATATTATAGAACCCATTATTTATGCAAATAATTATAGATTAAGCTTTTCTGTCTGAAGAGATTTTTGATACATTTAAATCGTACCTATTAAAAGTCAAATGGTTTAATATTACATAAACAGTAATAATGATTAAAGATTTTAAACTTACAAATTGTTTTACGGTAAATTTTTAGAGGTAGAGAGCTAGCTTAGAGCTTTTCCAACGGAAAAGTTTCTGTAGTAATAGCGAACCTAATAAAAAAAAGTTATGATTATATTCAAAATCAAAACACCAGTTTTGATACAATCATCTAAGTTTAAAAAAACCGTAAAGAATGGAACTTATTTCGATTTAATCCGATGAAAGAGATACCTTGATTGATTACACGTAGTTATATCATTCTTAGCTACAATTCTACTATCAAAGAGCCTAAAACCTACAATAATATTTTTTACAGTTTATGAAAAGGTCGTGACTCCAAAAATCCGTAAAAATGAATATCAGCCAGACTAAGTTAATAAAATTTAACAGGTCTGCTGCGTCGCCTAAAACGAGAGAAGTATTCCAAACACGTTTTCAGAATAAAAATTTTCCAAATAAAAATCTGCCGCCCAAGGGTTGTGTGGCGTGTTTCAGTTCTATCAGCATTAACCATTATAATAAAAGATAAAATTGTAAGATACAATAGTTTGAGTATCGAACTTGACATGTGTGGATGTGGCACATGAATATCTTGTCTTCTTGAAAGCAATAATGAATGTATACATGTATTTAGAATATCTATATTTATTATTATACTAACTGCACCCCGCGATGATCTACCTATAGCCTTCCTCGATAAATGGGCTATCTAACACCGAAAGAATTTTTCAAATCCATCCAGTAGTTCCTGAGATTAGTGAGTTCAAACAAACAAACAAAAACATCTTCAGCTTTGTAATATTAGTATAGATGACATTTTTTTATTATTTTATTTGAAATATTTCATTTTATGTTAACAGATATGATATAACATAAACAATAAATAATACATACAAATCGATTCAAAATAACTCTGCACGAGACTCGAGAGACCTGCAACATTTGCCGAAACTGCTATTTATAAGTTCTTGTACAAGAAATGAAGACTATAATTATGTTGATTTCAAGTCGAACATACATGAACAAGGTACGAATTTACGGATATCCAACGGCAAGTTGAGCATAAAAAAGGTAAATAGATAATGTCTGTGTCCGACATGTCTAAAACCCTACTCGAAATACCATCAAATTCTTAGAATACGTTATACTGAGTTTTCCTTAACATTTGCACGATTGATTGTCCTTTTCATCGAGATAGTTAAGGTAAATATCTATTGAATGTATAATAAGACTAGATGGGCCTCGTGTGACAAAACCACGTGTAAAATCTTTTATATCCAATTTCAATTGTTTGAAGATTAAAAACCAGTTTATCTTTAACCCTGCCGCTGGGGTATGATGCCCTAAAGTAGTCATATATTATTACAATGTGGAGAAATGATCGCACTATTGAGTTCTTCTATCGCCGTAACTTTCTCACGCAGAAAATAATATTTTTATAAGACATCATGGTAACCACCGTGTTACTATTTCCATTCCCTCATTCTGTTTGTAATTTATTCGTCAATAAGGACAGCAACAGTGATACAGATAGACTTTTTTGTGTTTTCTCTTTGGTTAGAACCTTCCTCATGCCTTGTGATTTAACAAAAACGTTATTAAAAATTGCTGAAATGCTAGAGCCGTTCTCATTTTACGACATTTTTTTATTAAAAAGACAATAATTGATACTGTACACTAAAATTATCGGTATTAAAAATGATGTGTATTATTTATGTTACAATACATCAAGTTCATTCCCATTAGGATCGATTCAAATTTATTGTCAATAAACGCAAAGCAGTATCGTAAAAAACCACGAATACTTCGCTGCGACAATTTGGTTACCGATAAAAATTTATTATGCATTCATATTATATAAACATTTTATGATTCTGTCATTAGAATGACTTGTGTGGTTGGTGTTTGGGACATAAATTCTTATCTTCATTCCTCTTGAGATCATAAGTAGCGCAGTGTTTTGTTGGTAATAGTTGTTTAAATGTAGTGCATAAATAAGTATCTTACTATAAATGTAGTGCAGTATATTTAGAAAGAAAGCATTTATTTCAACAAACACAAACACACAACAATAAATTAATAAATTTACATTTAGTGCTTAAAAAAATAATTCTTATCACTGTAAAATAAAGTTTTTCAAATTTTATTTAATAGAAATGTCAAGTACATCCTATCCAGCAAAACAATATAACAAAAAGTAAGGTCAATGACTTTAATAACATTGATCAAAATAAAACTACAAGTATTTCCGTATAAAATTAATTTCCCTGCAAATACTTAAAATTTTCGAAAACAATCACATAAAGTCTGCAAGGCAAATACTCGTGGGAATAACTATGAAAATCGAGGATCTATTTTATATCCTTTTTATTCCAATAATCGCGCTGCAAGTAGAGAAACATTAAAATAAACGCAAGAAAACTTTTTAATTATTGGTTTTAATTTCAACAACTTCAGTTTTTGAAGCGACGAACGTAAATAATAAGCCACTTTTAATTTCTGGCTTATAAAAGAAGGATTTCGTATTAATTGTTTTCAGTTTTCTTATACTTAATCTTTTGAAATATCAAGCATTTCTCCTACCGTTGAATAAACGTACCTTTCACCTTTTTGATGAAAGTAAGACGAAATAGATATTATTTTTCCTAACAATGCCGTTCGTAGAACGTATCGTAGCTACAGCGTAGTACTTCGTAGGCTTCGTAGCATGACTACGGTATTCAATTCTAAAGAATTATAAGACGTTATTGTAAGGAAAAATCTATCACGGTGCAATGTTATAAATATTTTCAAGTAGATAGATGAGAGAATTTATTTATTTAATACTTTATTGCACACACAAAAGAAAAAGAGATACATAAAGAACAGATGAGAGGAAAATAATATGTACAAACGGTGGCCTTATCGCTAGGTAGCGGTCTCTTCCAAGCTACCGTAATAAATGTGTAAGGAATTTAAATAAAGATCAAATTAGAATAGGATTCAAGCTAGGGGGTTAAAATTATAACTCAACCCATTTCCCATTATCATGAGTCTACTAAATAAAGTTATGTTATGGTATAATATTATTATATCTTACATTAGTGTGTATATAATGTATTTTTAGGATCATCTATTTATGTTTAACTTTTTACCTACCTCCGTTGTAGTAATATTGTTTTTCACGCAATCTGTTGGTTGCCTGGAAGAGATTACTTGTTAGTAATGAGGCCGCCTTCTGTGTTGTTTGTACTAGTTTATGTACGTACTCTTGTTATGTTGGCAGCACAATAAAGTGTTTAAATTAAATTAAAGTTACGTAATTTGTTACATAACTACGGATAATACGTACAATGAACAATACATTACGATACATCCACAATAAGTAATATTTCTTAAAAGAAACGCAATTCCACTTTTAGGTTCAAGCAAAAAAACAGTTCATATCTCCGAACTAGCCGAGTTTGTGAACAAAAGACGGCTCGGTTTTTATATATACAGAGAGGTCGTTGCACTCTGTATAATGCGGCATGCCATACCCAGTACTGCTGTGTAGTTTGTACAATATTTTGTGAATTTATTATCTGTGATAGTCACGATACAGACTGCATTAATTCATAATCATTAAGGTTTTATTATAATGAGTTTTATATAGACGGATTTTGAATTTTGTGATGATATTAAATTTTAATGGTGTAATTTTAAACTTAAATTATATTTTGATAACAAAGAACGACGTAATTATAGGGAATATTTATTATGTAGTTCGTTCAATTCTGTGAAACAACGTATAGATCTCATCAGTTCTTAAAAGAAGATTTTATACATAATAATACCTACATATTTTGTCTTTTGTTAATATTATTTGGTACAACTGTACATACAGGCATAAAAAAATATTTCAAGAAACAAACAGAACTTATAATTGGATATCAGATTATGTTTAACACGTAATTAATACACTAAATACAGTATTTAAGCCATTATAATAAACAAGCATTGAATCTTTTAATAACCTTGTCAAGCTTTTCAATGTGCCGTGTTGTGAATTACTGATAGAAATCTGACTAATAACAGGATTATATCACGATTTAGTAAGCGGATTATATAGTAAATAGATTTAATAGAACAATTACTTGTAACATAAACAATAAACAAGACAATTACTTGTAACATAAACAACAAACAAAAAGAAAAATAATGTATATTAAACACTGAAGGTCAATAAAACATACAGTAGAGGAATATAGAACCTCCTGTAAATTAAAAAATGATGATGCTGTAGATGTTGAGGATTCCTTTTTAATTTTCAGATAATTATTTAAACAATAAACATTAATTGAAAGAAAAATAATGTATATTAAACATTGAAGGTCAATAAAATATACAATAGAGGAATATATAACCTCCTGTTGGCCGGTAATTAAAAAATGATGATGCTGTAGATGTTGAGTATTCCTTTTTAATTTTCAGATAATTATTAAATGATACATAGGTAGTCGTTGTTGGTTTAATTTCTTAGTCATATTAAATCAAGTTGTTTGATTAAACTCTTATTTTATCGTATTGAAATCGTTACCAGCATCCATTGCTTTCACTTTCAAAAATTTCCACATAATATTTTTTTTATTTTTTTCATTTATTTATTTGGAATAATCCAAATAACAAGCTCAAATTTTATCATCGTTTTAAGTACTGATTGAGATTTTTTTATTTACATTTAATATCTTGTATGCATTCAAATTGATTGAAAGCTATTTCCAAGAACATACGCGAATAAATAAATCCAAATAAAACATTGAAGTTGTGTTCTATGAATTTATTGTTTGAATGTTGGTATCTATGAATAAGTGCTACCAACATACAAAAGATGTGATGCAATCCGAACGTGAAAGGGGCGATGACCCGCGCTTTTAAGGCTATCTTTGCAACGAGAGAAAAATATTGCTGTGCCACAGATTATAAATGGAATAAAGAAAGAGGTTATGCGTCTCATATTTTAAGAAGAAATTGAAATAAAACATTCAGTTCAAACGTTGTAGTATCTTCGTTTCAAATTGATTATTTTTACACTCACATGACCATGTACCTATATTGGTAAAAATACTAGAAAATAAAAGAAATTAATGAACGGTTTTTAAATATCGAAATAGAAGAGTGACTAAAAATTGTAATTGCACAAACTCTGGTTGTAACCAACTTGTAACGTTAAAAGTCGTTGCCATGGTAACTGCAAATCGGAGTAATTATGAAGTTTTGTAACTTTTCGATTTTGTTGGATTTATTCAATGCAGTTACACAAATTTAAGTGAACATTGTGAATTAGTAAGCGTCAGTTTTATGATCTTTATCAAATATTCAGTAGATATTGTATTGCAATTTTGTTCATTGTGATTTGTCTTCTTCTTATATATAAAAATGAATCGCAAAATGTGTTGGTAAGCGCATAACTCGAGAACGGGTGGACCGATTTCGATAATTCTTTTTTTATTATATTCCTTGAAGTACCAGGATGGTTCTTATGTAGAGAAAACATAAATATGTACCACGGGCGAAGCCGGGGCGGACCGCTAGTGTTTCTATAAATAAAGTTTTAAAACCTAACATTTAAAATAGATATAGGTAATATTGGCTTTTATATATTTTCCTCTAGTTTATAATACAGATAATAATAATATAATCAAAATTTAGAACTAGCACAGTAAACTGTGTAGAAAAACCCTGTTTATCACTACATAAATCAAAGTCGCTTTAGCTCGCTCTGTCCCTATGCTTAAATCTTTGAAACTGAGCAACATATTTTGATGCATATTTTTTAATAGATTTCTTCCAGAGGAAGGTTTTAGTATATAATTTATTATGCTTTAGACAAAGCGGGCGAAGCCGCGGGCGGACAGCTAGTAAGTTATGTAGTATTATGTATATTATTTCATACAAAGACAAGACTTTTCAGTACATACAAATAAACAAATCGATAAGACACAATCCACTCACAATTTCCATACCACTGCGGTAGGTTAGGATTATGTATGAGGTATATTAATAGAAATAAGGTATAATTCAGTGAAAATATTCCGCTAAGCAAGATAACGGTGTCTGCTCTTGACACGCGCTACATCGTGCGTCATTTAAAAAGGCTTTGTCGACGGAGATTATATGAAACTGCCTGTTTTTGTGCGCTTTATATAGTATTTTCGAGTTCTGTAAGGATACTCTTTGGAAGTATTATTTGAATGTGTAATTTTGATGTTACTGGTTTCTTACGTGTGAATATTTAAGAATATAATATTTATTGTTTTTTTAGAATTAGTAGTAAGTAATAATAATGTTGAAACAGTCATAATGTTAAATCTTTACTTAGGCACAATATTCTTTTGGAAACTGAAATTAGCGTATGCATTCTCATTTATCATTTAATTTAATTATTATGAGAAAATATCCTGAATGAAAGACAAAACTACTAGGGCAATTCAATATTTTATATCTACTATCAATTCTTTTCAATTTCTCTACACCTAAATCTTTTAATAATAACATACTCCATATTTTGTTTTTAGTACGAACAAGCCATCCGTACACAATAAACGAAGCTATGACGAATTCTACTTCCACAAAAATATTAATACACATCATAAGAAAAATAACAGAACTATAAATTGTCAACTAATTACTAAACGTCCATAGCACAGACGTGTGCTTAGCGATAAATCTGGAAAGTTCGAAAGCTTCGCTCCGTGATCGTTTTATTTCTGAGAACTCCATTGTAATGGAAGATTTATAGCATTAATAGGACACATTTCGTTGTGCCATTTAGTGGGATATACACGCTTAAGTATATGTATATTCTTACTTTTATTATAGACTAGCGGTCCGCCCCGGCTTCGCCCGTGGTACAAAAAACACATCTTTTCTCTACATAAAAACCATCCTCGTACTTCAAGGAATATAATAAAAAAAGAATTATCGAAATCGGTTCAGCCGTTCTCGAGTTATGCGCTTACCAACACATTTTGCGATTCATTTTTATATATAAGACTAGCGGTCCGCCCCGGCTTCGCCCGTGGTACATGTTTACGTTTTCTCTACATAAGAACCATCCTCGTACTTCAAGGAATATAATAAAAAAAGAATTATCGAAATCGGTTCAGCCGTTCTCGAGTTATGCGCTTACCAACACAATTGCGATTCATTTTTATATATAAGATTCATTATATTTTTTTAGTTCTATCACAAATCACGTAAAGAAATATCTATGCATAATTTTTATTTTCTTATTTTTGATAAGCAACTGTATATCTCAGTGTGTTGAATGATCATGAATGAATTCAAAGAATTGAACTACTATACATTGATTAAACTTACATTACATATAGAATTATAGTATAATAGTCAAACCATCTCCTTCGTAGGTACATACATACTCGATGTATATTTACAAACTGCTCTTACTTGACAAGACCTTTTACTAATTTAAATATGTATTATGAATTATTCTGCAGAAACATAAAATTTATATAAAACACACAAGCTTAAGTAATATGACAAAAATTACGTAATTATAAAATCTGAAAAGTGCAAATTTTTAAGTAATTCGAAGCCCTCATAAGCAATTTGGTATTAAGTACTTCTGTCTGGGAATGCTTTTAAAGTTTTTAATCTAATATATATATATATATTATAAAGGCGAAAGTTTGTAAGGATGTATGGATGTATGGATGTATGGATGTATGGATGTATGGATGTTTGTTACTCTTTCACGTAAAAACTACTGAAGCGATTACAATGAAATTTAGCACACATATAGAGGGTAACTTGGATTAACACATAGGATAGTTTTTATCCCGGAAATCCCACGGGAACGGGAACTATGCGGGTTTTCCTTTGCAAACGCGGGCGAAGCCGCGGGCGGAAATCTAGTTATTCATCATTTTGCAAACAACGAATAAAACAAGCGTCTGCAGTTAACAGGCCTGAGTTCGGCTAACAAATACTTTAGAGGTTTCTTTAGTCGAACGGTTTGAACCGACTTTGAAGAAGACGGAATCAATTATTATTGTAGTTCTCCCAAAAACATATTATTTATCTTAGAATGTATGCATGTAGAATGTATCCATTTATATTTAGTTTTTTATTTGCTCCGAATTATCGTACATTCATCAAATGTAAGGACAGTTATATTACAGACTGAATTTTATGTTTTGGTAGTTAGCTGTGTTTTAGGTTTATACCACTGAAGCTATATCCATTTTAAGTGTGTTATTAAAACTACATTCTTATTTGTTTCTGAAGTTTATTATTTAATATTAAATATAATAACAATCGCGATACAATATATTGTCAACTGAAGTATTTTACAACGAAAAGCACCATTGAAATAGATTCAAGTCCAGCAAACCTAGTTTCAATTAACTTTATACCGTTTAATAAAAGTATAAAGCAAAGCGAAATAATGAGCGCCGTAAAATTTATACCTTTTCCATATAAATGTAAATGACCAGTAACAAACGGCGGTAAATGTGCCACAGAATCACAGTTTTACGATTGAATAGCACAAGTTTATGCTCGTAAAATAAGAATAAGTCATTTCAATTAAAGTTATTTTATAGCCGTCACTGCGTTATTCGCTCGTAAAGGTGTTTTTATGAGAATACCACCTAGTTAAAGACATTTAAATTCATGAATCTAAGGAATTCTTTCTGGACGTGCTTTTGTAAATGTTCAAGGATTTTATAGCGTCTTTTGTTCATTATTCGCCGCTTCTTATAACAGTGGTATAGTGCTAGGAGATTCTCTGCTTTCAGTATAACTGTATAGCTGTAGTAGAAGAACATAATACATTTTTGACCGCAAAAACAACGAATAAGTTAAATAATTGAATCGAAAGTTGGACGCTTCGCATTTGGCCAGCGTGGTGGATTACAGCCTGAACTTTCATATTAGGCTTGTGTCCCAGTAGTGGGAACATAATTATGTGCAGATGATGATGATGGAACATTAATGCGAAATGTATATGCTCTACATCCCACATGGAACTTTCTTTTTTATATAAAATACTAGCGGTCCGCCCCGGCTTCGCCCGTGGTACACAATATTTACGTTTTCTCTACATAAAAACCATCCTCGTACTTCAAGGAATATAATAAAAAAAGAATTATCGAAATCGGTTCAGCCGTTCTCGAGTTATGCGCTTACCAACACATTTTGCGATTCATTTTTATATATAAGAAGATTACTAACTGTCCTGGCAAACATTGTTTTGCCAGATGTTGTTTGATACCAGACCTACACGATATGCACAAAAAATTTCATAATTTTTGGTCACTGGTTTAATTCCAAACACTGCGACACAAGAATTTTATATATTAAATATAATTCCACAAAACATAGAAGTCACAAGTCAAGAAGTTATGGATTGATTAACCATGACTATGCGCTTTTTATAGTTGATCGCGTTTCTCCATCTATCACGATAAGGGGTCAAAAATGTCCATCCAACTTTTTCTTTCGTGAAATATTTCCGTGGTACTAAAAGATTGCAATGTTCTATATTTTATACGTATATAAGATTTGGCATCATGGCCTATCGTGCTTGGCTACTTAAATGATGAATGAGATTTTTTTTTATTTTATCTCTCACGATTTTAATGTGAAAATACCACCCACTCAAACACCAAAAAATTACAATTATAAAAAAAATTGTCATATTACAATTATTATTAAAAAAAGAAACAACCAAATTCAACCAGCTCCTACCTCCATCCAAACTTCATCCTTTTTCAGAAGTGTTTATTTCATAACCGTAATAGTTTGAAAGTACTTACCCGTAAAAGCGACGTACACTAGGCGACACGGAAGAGACATTTTAACTAAAACTTTTAGGAAACACATTTCCTTCACACCGAACTTACATCACAAAATTGCACAGGTGTTCACAGTTCTTAGTCACGAGTGGAACTTGGAAGTCATATTTTCGTTGACGCCCTTTTTTAGGGCTTTAAGCGTTAAACATGTCAATTATAACTGTAGGTATTATAAGTAATTAATCATTTAATGTATACGTATTTAGATAGATAGTGGAACTTGGAAGTCATATCTTCGTTGACGCCCATTTTTAGGGCTTTAAGTGTTAAACATGTCAATTATAACTGTATTATAAGAAATTAATATATACGTATATAAATAATTCCAAGTAAATAAGAGTAAAAATATTTAGTTTAAATTAGTTAGTATTATAAAATATAGTTATAAAATCCATTCCATATAAAAACAGCAAAAAACGTGTTTAATAGAGCAATAAACGATGATGAACGATGAATTCTTTAAATAAAATGAAGGAATATTTTACATGACGTATTTGCTAGAACTGTTTCTTAATCAATGAAAATCCTATATTTCATCAAAGTCTTCTTTAATAATGTACATAGATACCTATAAAAGTTATATTTCACCCAAGAAACCAATCAAATCAAGTAGACCACTTCAAACCACCCAAAACACAATATACCACAGTGTACAAACACTTCATTATCCATAGGAAATATGAACAGAACAAATAGAAGCTTGATGGGACGTCATATCGGAAGTTATTAACTGGACGCCGAATATTGGAACCAACATTAGAACGAACGTTTAGCAGGTCAATGTTTTCATTCATTTATGTGTATAGTATTATCGAATGAGGAAGAATGTAATAGGTACTAAACCTTCCTCTTGAATCACTCTATCTATAAAAAAAACCGCATCAAAATCCGTTGCGTAGTTTTAAAGATTTAAGCATACATAGGGACATAGGGACAGAGAAAGCGACTTTGTTTTATACTATGTAGTGATAGTGATTTTAAAATTGTTTATTCTTCTGATCAAGACAATCCATATTGTAACAACATGTTATGCAAATGTGTTGTATATTTAAAAAATAGTAATATTATGTACCTGTATTAAAAATAAATAGCTTAGTAATTATTTACGTTATATCATTTTGTATATTATAATAGCTCTTTTTATTCTATTTTATTCCACCAATTCACACAAACACAATCTTCTTTATATTTTTAAATGAAAATCTCATTAATTATAAAGCATCTGTTAAAAACCACTACTTAGTACGGTATATACGGAACGGTACAAAAACAAATAATGTACACTATTTCGTGAACATCTTTTTCAACGTGCTCTATAATAGTTAAACGAAAGACTAAGCTATTTACCTAGTTAATTAACCAACAATTAAGCCAATAAAACTGTACACCAGGGTATTAGCAATAAAGAACGTACATTTTCAGTGTTCTCGTGTACGGTTATTCAGGTTTGGCAACAGATGTGTACTATGGTTCATATTATATGGGCTAGTATATAGTTAGTAGAAGATTTTACAGGGTAAGGCTGTACAATTTTTTAGCGATGGTAATTGTTTTTTATTTAAGCATAGTGTTACTTGATAATAATTTAAGTGCTGATGATTGATAATTGACTCTTAGAAAAATATCACGTAGGTAATTTATTACACAGAAGTGATTATACAAAGTATTATTTTATTTTGTTTATTTTAACAACTGCAAGAATGCAATGTTGGACAAGTTGGATTTACCAGTTTTAAATTATAAAACAAAGCAATATTTCGGGTTCGGTGAATTCATTTTTAAACATTAATACTCTTGTGCGTCAAATTTTATAATGGCTGGCCATCGATATTCCATAATATAATTGTATACTTACTTATATCGGAAACTATCACGTACTAAAACCGTTCCCCAAAACTTCGTTATCGCCGATCAAAAAAATATGTTTCCGAATTTCTTAAAGTATGGCGCCCTGATAAATGGTGGATTCGTCCCTGTTTCCGTACGTGTGAGATTTTACGGTGGCGACACGTGGTGCTGTAGACTCTTTGCTAGAGAGCTAAAGAATTATTGGTTTTAGTAAAGAGAATTATTGTATGAGGTGAATTTTGAGCTGAAGATTTTATGTAGTTCATTGGTTTGGTATGTTGTTAACGGGATTGTTGAGTTTGCTTTGTGAAATAGGTTACGGAGGGATGTAGGTTTAGTAGAAACAAAAACTAAGTGATACAAAAAAAAGCAGACTTTATAGTGATACTAGATTTCCGCCCGCGGCTTCGCCCGCGTTTGCAAAGGAAAACCCGCATAGTTCCCGTTCCCGTGGGATTTCCGGGATAAAAACTATCCTATGTGTTAATCCAAGTTACCCTCTATATGTGTGATAAATTTCATTGTAATCGGTTCAGTAGTTTTTACGTGAAAGAGTAACAAACATCCATACATCCATACATCCTTACAAACTTTCGCCTTTGTAATATATATTAGATTATGCGAAATACAACAATTATTTGCGTCAGGGATTATAATAAAACCATCCGATTAAATCTTATTTACTATTTTAAATAATTAACAATGTACCTAAAATATGTACCTATAAATCAATCATTAAACCTGGTTACCAATTTACAAGTTACTTTTCATTTTCATAAAAGAACAACGCAAATTTCCTAGCGCGAAAAAAATAAATTTCATCATTAAATATTCAACCCACATAATTAACTCGCTGAATTTTTATCAAACCTAAATCCAATATCACTCCAACTTTCTAAGAAATGAAATTTTCTTCATTGAGAGCAAGTAATTACAAAGGACTTTTTAAAGGTCTTCAAAGGGTTTTGCGTTTGACTTCAGGGCAGTAAATAAAGTTGTTAGGCCTCGGAGATCGCTGAAGAAATGCCTTTGTTGTTATTGTTCATTAGCTTGAATAGTTTTCTCTGTAGCGTTTTGATTATTAATTATATCTATTTAGTACTTTTATGGGAAGTAGAAGACAAGCGGCCTTTGAGAGAATTTTTCATACTTTGGAAAATATGAATAGAAAGTTTGAAAGGTGACTATAGATTATGAGCAAGCCATATCGTAGACTGTAGAGACATGTGTTTTTGTAAAGAAGTCATTCGCCATTTTGTTATACATGTGACTTATAAAATAATAATAAAATTGAATATATAGAGAATAAAAATTTACGAATGTTGTATGCATTAATGAACTTTGGTTACATTCAAA
The DNA here is from genome assembly GCF_061535395.1 of Colias eurytheme. Lineage (NCBI taxonomy): Eukaryota > Metazoa > Arthropoda > Insecta > Lepidoptera > Pieridae > Colias > Colias eurytheme. Next base: position 9,044,923 of record NC_142998.1, on the reverse strand, counting down.
TAAATGCCAAAACCCTGTGAGGTGCGACCGATGTGATTACTTGAAGAAGTAGGATATTATGCTCTTGATGTGTTTGTATTAATTTAATATTGATTTTTTTATACTCCTCGTTATAATTCGATCGAACAGGGTAATAACTGATGTCATTTGATATAATATAATCGGCTTAGACAGCAATTTGTGTTGCGTGTGAAACGATATTCAAAGACGGAAGTCTTATAGTGAAAAACATAATTTCAATATATGGTTTCAGGTATCCGATAATCCGATTCAAATCAACATATTTACGACACTTCATGTATAAAAAACCGTAAGATACTAAATTAAATTCTTCTAATTTTTAGTTGAAAATATTTTTAAAATATAATCGATTTTTTATTTATAGTAATCTTTTTAATTAATATCTAAACTGTAAGGTGAAAAATAAGAGATATATCCGAATGAATTGTTACGAAACAAAAATTGCTGAATTTTCACCAAAATAAATACGTGCAATACGTTCAATTTTATATCGAAAATAGTTTCAAAAAGATTCAGTGTATTTGTTGCAATGGATCTCTTTGGTTACCATGTTTTCTGCAGGTTGAAATAATATCATAGCAATACAATATTGTAGCTCATCCACTGTTTAAAGTCATGGTATACGGACATCGATTCTCGTGAAACAGAAAACATTTAAATTTGCAGAAAAATAAAAATAATTACCGGGACATCCTATCTCACATTACGGCATTTCACTGTTTAACATTTTTCTAGTGTTATCAAGCTGGCATGACCCAATTCCCAACTTAATGAACATCAATCAACATTTTATAAAAAAATAACTTTAGCGTCATTTTCATAGAATAAAGCGTGCATAAATAGAAACAGTTTAAAAGCGTTCATCTCACGTTTAAACAAAACATAAGCTAACGCTTGAGATATGTCACAGATCTTGACCTTTCTAAGACTGAATATTTTACTCTGTACAGAATTGTATAGCAACTGTTTTTACGTGCAAAGGTTTGACGGTGTGTAAACTTTGGTTTCGTCTATTTTGACCTCTCAGTTTCGGTTGTTAGTGACGTCATACGCCTAATTGATCTATTTTTGCAGGGGATTCAATTAATATTTCATACTCGTCTTCTTTGACGTTGATGTTAATTTTGAACAGTTTTCAAAATGCCTTGTATTATGAATGAACGAGGGGCCTTGACAAACGTGTCAAGTATGCTTCATTAAAATTAATTATCCGTTATTAAAATATGATATTATCAAAGTATATAATATCCTTGTATCTTACATTGAGCGTCTAATTAATTAGCGATTGACTTATTTTAATAATTAGGTACAAAATTACGTGCCTTGATTCTGTAAACCACCAAAATTACCAGTATAAGAAACAAATAATTATAACAATAATTAGATTCAAATTGGTTACATTCTATGATAATTAAAACACATTCTTAAATTTACAAGATTACCAGTATAACAACGAAACAAAAGAAGCGCATTACAATTATGTATGTATGGCAATACTGCAATAAAAAGTTCGAACGTTCACTCCAAGTGCAGCTTGATGTGTTGCCAGATACGTGGCTTGCGGCTGCCAAATTATTTATCATCCAGAGCTAAAGCCAAAATTCGATTCGAAACAAAGTACATATACATATCAATGTCTGGAAGAGTTATTCGACGACTCGGTTTTTGAATTACCGCTTGGTGCAAGATAATATACCTACGGAAGTTTATTTAGAATCGGAATTAAAGTGGCTGTAAGAATAGCGACTTAATGAATACATTTTGTGATTTTAACTCGTTTGGTAGGGTTAGATTGATCTATTAAAGTAGATATTATCAAAACTTGTGCAGTAATTTTGACAATATTTTTGTGAACACGAGCTTGTTTTATTATTATTATATTTGAAAGCTTTCTATGCATTTTATAGTTCTGTTGGTATCATTCACTTAATGACGATGTTGTATGTTACAGTAGCATTATTTATAGATGTATGATGAATATTTAGTTATATTTCACGACTGTACCGTTTGATACCAAAAACCTCTATTCTCAAAACCAACCAAACAAATTTCCACTCTACATCTATCCACTTACGGCATAAATTTCACCAAACGCTACATTTAGCAATGCTGAAATTTTCTCATATGACGACAGTAGTTACGTCGATTTATGGCCATTAATATCAATAAACCATTAAACTGACCGTTTTCTGTTTCAGGTAAGTTTTACGGCGAGACGGTGCAGGTGCCCGTAATAGCTTTGGGTACCTATTACATTATTTATTTTCTATTAACTGTGTGCTAAGAATATTGGGAATCGTGACTTTTTAGGGCAAGTTGTATATGGTATATCACAACGCTGTAGTATAGTTTTAATTTAAAATTTAATTAATGTTAAAAGTTGATATTATTAGTCAGATAGTTTATCATATATAGAGCAACATGGATAGATGACATTACTTTGTATGTACATACACATTTTTTATATATAATTACAAAAAAAATTCATATCGATTTTTCTTGGTTACACAAGAAATGTTGAACCATTCTATTGAAATCTATAATATACATCGTAGTGTCTCACTTGAAATATAATACAATTAATAGTAACTGGTAGTACCAATCAGTATATTTTATTGATAAAAAGAAAACCGTGCTAATAAATATCCTAAAACCTTTCTTTTATCAAAGGATCCTTCTTCAGTATTTCGGAAAATCTACCTAATCCACACATAGTGTGTGTAGCTGTTTTGGATATATCCTAACTTTCCTGCTAAAAACAGACACAATGAGAATTCTGTTTACTTTTTTGTTGGTCCATTATCATGAAAAACAGCTCTATTCGTCTGTCATTTTGGCAACTGTGTTGTTGTCCTTAAACAAAGAAATGAATAGTGTTAGATCAAATAACAATAGAGGTAAATAAAAATTTAGTACATCTTTTGACTTGAAATACATTAATTATTTGAGTTAAATCACGTCAAGGTCGCATTCTTCTTAATCTGCTTCTTCTTTAATAAAATCTTTAGATACGTAAACATGTAGCTAAAAAATTGGTTGTCTGTAAAGTCGGTTTACTGACGATAGTTGAACGTGACAACGTCCGATTGTGCTTCTTTGTCGCTCGTTCCGCGCTCTCGCTAGCACTTCAAGCCTTACATGGAACGCCTCAGAGCGAGGTAACGCCGTATGAGTCTCTATCGAATTATAAGACGTTGTCACGTCAAAATTAACCTTAACAAGATCTTGAGATCGAACTATGTAACCTTACCTTAACATAACTACGAAAATATTTCTGACAGACCGTGTTAGTTTCATATGACCACGCCTCGATATATTCCGGTAAAAATTCACCATTAATGTGAAACACTCATGGGAAATACCGTTAACAATAAGAGAATACAGCATAGTCCAAACTACTGAATACCAGAATAATTGAATGTATCCCAGAGATAAGCAGAGGGTTAACAGTGGAACAATAATAGCCAAATTTGCGTGGATAACGTTCGCACACGCTTCGCACGAACGTATGCATAATGCAGCAGATATCAAAACATTTTAATTATAGTAAGAGAGCTGACACCAATGTTTGGGTAGGTATTTGAGGCAAGCTGAAAACTTGTTCTATACTTCTACTGATATATCCCAACTCGGAACTGTAGACCAGGGCCCGTAGACAAAGTAACAATTAAAAAACGATAACGAAGTTAGAAAAGGAAAAATGTATGGGATTGACATTAGATAGACCACGTGATCTAACGCGGCGTATGTCAATCCCATACATTTTTGCCTTTTCTAACTTCGTTATCGTTTTTTAATCGTTACTTTGTCTAAGGCCCCTGGCTGGTGAGTAGACAACCCATACACCACTAAATTAAAAGTCAAATTAAAAGGCTGCAGTTACGAGTTGGGATATATCAGGAGAGGTATGGAACAAGTTTTCAGCTTGCCTCAAAATACCTACCCAAAAATTGGTGCCAGCTCTCTGGCCATTAGCGGTTGAAAGGCATCAGAAAGCACAAGATTATGCATCGTCATCTCATTAACACATTAGCTGAGCTGTTTAAGGTAAACGATGGCGCGTCTTTTGAGTTAATCTCATTCAATTAACATTACCTTGCGTTGAGCGCCATCTGGTGGCATGGGTTGGGTGTTTTTGGTTGACGTTTTTTATGGTTGGATGTTGAAAAGGTTTAACGGCTTCGGGATAGTTGTAACTTTTCGTTGTGGGTTATTTTAACTTTACATTGTGATTGCTGATGTGAGCTATAGACACTTTTTATTATGAAATGTAGCGTGAAACTAGTTAAAAAGATTTACAACTCGTACAATTATTATACATGTAATATATGTAACCGCTACACTTCTATGCCACTATCTTTACTTCAGTCAACATAAATAAATATATTTTTTAAATAATATATCCAACATGAAAATATCCATTATTTCTAAACACAAAAAAAAACTCGAACATGTACATGATACGCCATAGAAAAAAAGTATAATAACTAACAATGAACACGGAGAAAACATTGAAAAATTGCTCTTTGGAACTCTTTGCGATCGGACAAATCCGACCAGCGTAAGAAGGACCACCCCAATCTAAACTGTCATATACATAACATACAAATGGAATAAATTGGAGATCAATGATACTGGTTTATGCTGGGGGATGGAATAAATAGGTCAAATGTATTTCCCGTTATAAGTCAAAGAATCGTTCCGTTGTATTGCTAAGCCTAGGACTGAATATAAGAGCGCCCTCGATACACTTTGATTTATTTAAGCTTTCCAAAGTATGAGTTCACGTTTATTGGGAATATTATCTGCATGCTGAGCTTGTAAGGGCCCTCTTTGAAAATATTTGAACAGCTAAGAATGTAGAATAAATTCTTATAAGCATGTTATCATCGACAAAAATGTGGACGGATTGAAGAAATATCTTTTATAAATTGTTTACTCCACACAAAGGTACTCGTACAGGTAGGTACTTTTTAATACTAAATACGTTAATTATATATTTTTTCTTAAAATTGCGGCAAATACTATTACTAGATTGATTAATTAATAAATTGGTATTATCAGAATGACAGTCTAAAGATTATTATAATATTGTTTTTGATGCTTATCAACATATTTTCTAGATTAGGTAACGCCTAATGTTACATATATAATCACATTAAATATATTCCAACTACACATTATCGTAACAAAAAACACATTAAGTCAACGATAAAAATATTTTGAGGGAAAAAAGTAGTGCGAGAAATAATTCATGAGGTACTTATTTTCTTTAAGTTTATGTGAAGAGAAAATGTTTGGGGCTCCATATCTAAATCGTGATAAGAGTTATTATTTTGATATAAGGCCCTATAATACAAATTATGAGTATTATTTATATTTTATAGAAAGTTGTCTACGTTACCTATCCAATATAATTAATGAACTTATCAGACTTCTTAGGATCATAATTTCATAAATATCGACGCTTACCAATGTTTATATACATTGATGAAACAAGTCACTAAAACGGCTGTGATTATTAAAAAGAACCTATTAACTTCTTCCACTCATTATTGTATGAATTCATTGTATTCATTTCATAATATTTTTTAGTAATAACATGGGTCTTCAAGAGGAGAGTGAACAGGTACATTCTAGGGAAGCACGCTCCATCTTAGGCCACATCTCAGCTTACCATCAGGCGAGATCGTGGCCAAGCGCTCCCCTATCGCAGCATAAAAAAAAACGTGTGGCACTCGGAGACTGCCGCGGTAAAGCTATTGCGTAGCATGCCTTCAAGCCACACCTCCGCCCGTCGGAATGGGGAGCGTGAGGTTTTTTCGTTACGGAATTTCTAGATTCGGTCCCCGCGCTCATGGCCTGCGATAGAAGCTATGCAATAGCTTAAATGCCTGTAAACGGTTTGTAACCCTCCACACATACTATTTAACCTGAATTCAAAAATTTGTGTATATCCATTCAATTGACTTCAAAAACTTTACACACAAAATTCGTAAAATCACATACTACTAGTACCAATACTATTAACCCGTGACGCGTCCTACGCACAGTGGGTGTGCGTAACTCAAAATGGTACTGTAGCGTCCTGCGCACAAACGCCTGTGCGTAACGCGGCCCGTGACATTGAAGGTCATCAGTAGAGACTTACAAGTGAATGTTTCCAGTATAAAAAATATTTCTCTATGCCTTAAACATTTATAATTCGAATCGACACGACTCCGAGACAGGCAATAGAGACCAAAACCACAAAATAAAAAAAAAGTGAATCATTGATTGAGTTGCGTCATCGGCCATAGTTTGTGACATTTGTCTTGTTCAACGAATATTTGGATTGTGAATTATGCCGAGAGGAATAATTAGATGAGTGATAATTGAGACGTATATTACTGGAAATTTTACGTAGAATACGTTTATGATATTGGTTTTAGGGATATTTGAAGAATACTCAGTGAAAAAGTGTCTCAACTTTTCAGTGCGGAAGACGCAAAATGGCGCTTTTTTTCTTGTTTGTGAATAATGGAGATTTGTTATTATTCATAGTGAAATACGTTGTGTTAAATGTGTGAAAATATAAGTGAATGTATTTGGCAATCGTGTAGTGATATGAAAACGTGAATATGATCATTTGATGACTCAGCATTATCATGTAAGTGTTAGTATGTAAGCAATTAAAATTAAAACAAAAGAAAATCAATTTTTTATAATTTTATAGAAAAAATATATCGTCATGATTACATTTTTATGCTATAACTAGTTTCTTCCTCTTTCCAAAAATATATAATACATGGCATATAATTATAGAACAATAGGGTAAATAAAATTTTCAAACTCGGTAGTCATAAAAAAGCTAGATTTCGTGAACTCCCTTGACACTATCGGGATCGGTGCCGGCTGTGCGCCGGACGCGTAACGGGTTAATAGAGGTATATAATTATCAGCACATATCTGAATACCATCGGGCCTCTCAAACACTGGCGCCGTGTCTGTTTACATCGCTACCCGGATTTCCTCAAGCTTATTTCTTCTGAACAGTTATTTATGTGAGTCGTAATATTTGGTCTGTACACGGAAAACGTTGATGGAAGGCCTAATGAAGATATACTGGGGCCCTTTGTTGCCGAATGTTGTAAATGTCACAGTATATTTTATTATTTGCTGTGTTTTGCGTCTGTTCTGTGAAACCAATTTTCTAGCGGTCCTAATACAATTAGGTCGAACGTATTTTGAGCTCACTGATATTATGTTTAGTTGTGTACATTAATTATTTTTTAATAAACAATGAATCGAATAAATTATTGAATAAATAAATTAACTTACGTATTTACACTTTTCTCTGTGTGTAACAATTCTATATTGATGCTAGAGGATTTTATAAAAATTCAGAAAATTAACGTAATTAAATCTATCATCGATACAATTATAAGTTTATCACGCCAAATATTTGCAAAAAACATGTTACAATTTTTACAAACAACACAATTCCCCAATTTAAATATAACAATTAAAATCTCAAAATCTTAAATATTAAATCATACGTTGAAGTTGAATCAAATTTATTCCAAGACATCAAATACACGTAGTCATAATATGAGCAGTTACGTTTGCTACGCTGGTTCCATTCGAATATTACCAGTCTTTGTCATATTGCATTTCTATTTTATTATATTCAGCAATACGTTCTCAAATAGAATAGAGTATTGTTCAATAAACGGCTCAATATATTTCGTAAAAGTAGGTAAAAGTTGTAGCGGGAGGACGATTTTTGGTTGCGCGTAGCAAGAATAGCGTGACGCATCTTACTGAGGAACCGATATGAAAGTTAAGGAAAAGAAAATGAGGTTGGATGGATGGAGGAGGTAAAGGGTAACAACCCTTTACCTCAAGAATTGATGAAACGATTTTAAAAACATGACATACAAAGACTTAAATGTGGATTTGCTTTATTCACCTCTTTATCAATTTTATTTTTATAATTCAAATCATATCAATAGATCCTTATTGATCCTTATTGGTCAATCCTTATTGAGAGACGATAATTATGTTTACATTATTCATCCACCGCTACAATAATAAATCGCCAAATTATTCAAGAGATATCAAAATAATTTAAATGCTACATCTAACATCGATGCCACGATACAATAAAGTATAAACCGAATTACCAAGTCCATACGAAATATGAATACTCAAGTACATTTTTTCATAATAAACTTGGAGGATACTTCAATCTGCCGACATTAGAAATTCAGTTTTCCATCCTCCGTAATTAATCTTAAAGAAAATTCTAAGAAGCTAACTTACTTGTGTTATCGTGAGCCAAAATTAACCTAATTATGGACTTAAGCCAATTACAGAGGCTCCCATTACTTATTCTGTAACGTCGTATCTGTAATTAAACGAAATCGTGGATAATATGGATCAAAGAGAAATATTACAATAGAGATATCTTTTCAGTTTTTATCAGCAGATTTCTGTGTAATTTCATCTTTGATTGTGTCTTCGTAACTACGTTTACATTTTTTTGATTATCAGTTAAACAAATTAATCTTTCTTCTTTTAACTTATAATACCAAGAACGAAATTGTTTCATGCATATTTTTTTGACGTGACAACGTCTTATAATTCGATAGAGCCACCTGCACGCACGAAAAACATGACTCATGCGGCGTTACCTCGCTCTGAGGCGTTCCATGTAAGGCTTGAAGTGCAAGCGAGAGCGCGGAACGAGCGACAAAGAAGCACAATCGGACGTTGTCACGTTCAACTATCGTCAGTAAACCGACTTTACAGACAACCAATTGGTCTTTTCTTACAATATTATTCGATCGTTTTACTTTATCCGTATGACGCGATGTAGGTATTCCAGTATTCACGATATTAAAAAAATAAAAAAAGACGGGTTGCACTCCGGGAGTGCCGGCAGAAGTGAAAACTTGATTGAGCATGTTTGATATTTTGGAATGTGGTATCCGTCTTACGCTTTTTCGATCAGGTCACGTGTCCTGACGCGAGTTTAAGATTTTATACCCATTACAGAAAAAGTGCTCAACGCCGCTAAAGAAGTTTTCACTTCAAAAAGTTTAGAAAATCTAAAACACCAGAAAAGTGAAAAAAGCTAAAAAATGCAATGATACAACATCTGAAGAATGACTTGCAATTTTGAGAAAATCATTTCCTTACACGCATCAAACGACATATACCCCTACCTAAACAAGAAGTCAACCGTGTGATACCAGAAAGTCGCTTCACTTTAAAACTTTCAACCCACTTTTTAACATCAATCAATCAATCAAACACAAAATACATATAATAACAATTTCCAAGCTACAAATGATACCTAACAATCAAACGAATTTTCTTGTACCGTTTATGATAGGCTAATTATCTCACTTCACTCACTTTCTGTGGGCCCTTTACCGATTCTGGGACAAAGTCACAATTTTACTAGCATATTTATATTAATTTGTTTTTACTATTTAATTTATGTTTTGATTAAAGTCTACCTGTTTTCAATATTAAATATTTTCAATCTATATCATAAAAAGAGACAACGACATTATGCCAGATTTTGCATCTGGGATAATTATGTGTCGTTAATGTACCTAGAGTTCTTTTAAATTTAAGCTATTGCATAGCCACACGTCTTTTTTTCTTTTAACTTTTAAGTTTTATCTCTATTGTTATGACTGTGCTATAAATTAATATTTACACATTTTGTGAATGTTTATTTCTACCTGTTACAGTTCCTAAACAACTCTACACATAAATTACTAACGAATTATATATATAATATAACGTACAACAAACAAGCAATCATTTACTAGAGATTACTTCAATTCTGTCTTACTTTATGACCTTAATAATTATCCATTAATTTTATCTTTAGGATCTCCTAAATCCCTCAAAATGGGTAAAGGTTTAAAACCAGTACTTAAATACTAATAGCTTGGTAAGGCCCTAGCCATTTAGAACTAAATTATTAACCCATGAAACCTAGGATTTAGCTTCTCAAATGTTCTAAATCTTTGAAAAATAAATTAGATATCATATTTTGTTTAGTGGAAAGAAAACATCATGGATTTTCAATAAAAATAATTAGTACAATTTTAAAGATCGTTTCTATGAGAAAATAGAATAAATGGAAATAGATCTAAGATATCTAAACAATCTCCATAACAACACAGCATTATAACGAAAATTAATCAAAAAAAAAATCTAAACAGAAATCAAAATACCTTATATTTTCCGCTGCACAAGAGGCGAATGAACGAGTAATAAACCTGACGATGTGAACTTACCCCAAATGCAACGTAATTAGTAACTATGTCAATATGATCTCAATAACGTTCCGATAAAATTGTATGCATTGCAATCGGCGAACATTGACGTATATCACAGTGACACATGAATATCGACTGTTTTGAAGACTATTCATCACGGAGCGTGTAAAAATCTATTCTATACAATATTGGAAGCTCGCGCCATACGCAGTATCTCTGAATCATATTCAATCTGCTATTTGAATAATCTTTTCAATTGAATTTTTTGTTATTGTTCCCCTTTTCATTTTTCGTTGAAGGCGTGAACGTATTGGCTCATTTATTCGGTTTTTAATGTTTGTTGCTGAGGATTATTTTTAAGTGCAAGTCTTTTTGATTGCTATGTGTTGTGTTATATATGTAGTGTATCAGATTTCATAAGCAGTTTTTATGTAGTATTTTTAATGTTAGCATGGATCATACTATTACTTAAATTGTATAGTTCTTTATAATTATCTTGAGACAACTCAATATTTCCAAATTAAACTTTATTAGTTAAAATAACTATCAAACTTCACCTTTCTATCAGTGTTATCGACCTCAAAACTTATATTCATGGTGTAAAAAAAATTAAATACTAAATTTTATTGCACAGTTGCTCTTTAGTACAATAAGTCAAAAGAATTAACAATTTTGAAACCTTTTATTACAATATCGCATCATTAATCATTGAGTTCAAAAACGAATAATTTAAATAACATTATAATGAATAGGTATAATAAATTTACTGATGGCCGTTAAATCAAACCTATTTTATATGGTGATAAAATTATTAAATTTTATAGCGCTTTAGACATGCTATGCAATTTATGCAAAATATATAATGCGGTGAACTGTATCCGCATTTATATTTGTATTGAGTAAATAATATTTATAACTAGCTGTGTCCCGCGGTTTCACCCGCATCGTTCCGCGATCCGCCTTCCTCGATAAATGGGCTATCTAACACTGAAACAATTTTTCAAATAATTAAAATGGAATACCAACAACATCACCTACTTAGCAGCTAAAGTTCGGATGCTGGACTGATAACTAGAAATATCATGCTTTATATTTAAAAAAAATATGGACAGATGCTTTTTACTTTTACGAAAGAATTTTTATCTGAGGTGAACTAATTTTAAAGTCTAGATGAACTATGGTCTGGAATATTTATTGTATAGGTATTCAAGTACAGCTACAAAAAGCGAAATAAATCTATTAAAAAGTTACTTATTATTAGGCAAAACCATGGCAAAACAGTCCCTTTCGATACGATAGAGTAATAAATTCATTGCGCTTTCCATGCGTGCTACCAATCCCTTTAACTCATTTGCATAAGAACTAAACTCGACATTATATTTAAATTCACAAGGGCCTCAAATCTCTAAATCCCGTCCTGTAAAGAGCATGGACTCGGAAACAATGATACCTGGAATCCATTTTAAAACGGTTTTATTTATTGCAACGAGATCCCGTCCGGTCGTTTCATTTGTGATATAAAATAAAAGATCGTCAAGATAAATGGTACTTGTGGGTACGTGGAAATATTTGCTCTGTATAAGCATTTATTTGAAGGAATAATATTAATGTATCCACCATGTTGTCCGATTGAAATGATGATGAAATGTTTAGCAAGAACAGCTCAGTTTTTTCTTTTGTCTCGATGGTTGTTAACTAGCTACAGCTTTACGTGAATATTTATTTATTTATATTTTAGTTACCACATAATAATAAATAGTAGTAACTATCTATATTAATATTATAATCTATACTAATATTATAAAGCTGTAGAGTTTGTTTGTTTGAACGCGCTAAGATCAGGAACTACTGGTCCGATTTGAAAAATTCTTTCGGTGTTAGATAGCCCATTTATCGAGGAAGGCTATATGATATAATATATACGTACACTGCGGGTAAAACCACAGGGCACAGCTAGTAGATTATAAATGAACAGATCTATTTTGGGTTACCTTAATCTATGTAATTGAAAAAGTTATTTGGTTCCTTCGTTCATAATTCAAGACAGACTGCTTTGGCCTTTCTTAGAGTCTTAGTTCCAAACGGGAAATTTCCTTTTAAGAGTCACAAAAAATATGAAGAAAGTTCGCCGAGTAGCCATTTATATATAAAGCCCACCCCAATTCAGCTCAATTAAGTGATGAATTCCTAACAACGAGCATTCATTTACGTTATTTGTGAAACTTTGAGCCAAATTATATGCATTAAAAGTCAGTTGCTTAAACATTGAATATATTTGATTCTCTTTTGAAATACTTATTAAAAATGCAAAATGAAAGCTCCCGGGAATTCTTAACGTTAATTTGCAATACGGTAAAAATGGCCTGTCAAGGATGAAATTATGATAATCAAATTATATAGTAGCAAGTGGTTGGGCGTCCAAAAACTCTTCGAAACCCGCAATTTTCCAATTACTGGAAAAAATTCCAAGATCGACATCCACAATTTTGGAATCCTCCGGGATCAATTGCTTCCAAGGGGTCGTATAATTAAGTTTAATGTAATTCTATTCATCAAATGTATATTAAGTTGTTATTTACCTAAATATGAAATTGTTGTCTTGAAATTAATTGTATGTATGGAATATTTACAATATAGTAAAATTATAATTGAGAGCCGTCTTAAATGTATAAATATTTTACCTATTACTTACGCTTTCACTTTTCCACATTTAAATTATTCAAAATATTGTATATTGTGTTGTTTACAAGCATTTATATTTAACCTTATAGGTGTTTATGTAATTGACTCTTACTCACTTACATATAATTCTGACAGACACAAATTTAAGTTTCTTAAAATTGAACAATATATATATCAAAGATGTTGGTTTCCACATAATTATTATTATAAAAGTTAATGGCTAACGTAAACGTAATGGATGATATAGACCAGACGTGTTTTATTCCGTTCTGGCAAACCTTCGAGCCTGAATCTTGCATCCGTTACTTTGGAGACGTCAATAGACAGTTCACAATGATTACACAGAACATAAGAAGTATACGTAAAAATATCGGCTCATTTGAATTATTTCTAGATCGTCTTGGCTATCAACCGGATGTCATTGTACTTACAGAATGTTGGATTGACGACACATTCGGGGGTATCAATCTCCCTGGTTATATCTGCGTGTATACAAAAAAATGCTACAACAAAAGCGATGGTATTGTAATATATTATAAAGCTAGCCTTAGCATGGTTAAAATATTGGAACCGAGTTTTCGTAATGGGACATGTTTAATCTTAGAAATAAACCCTATTGTCTCTATAACTTCAATCTATAGATCTCCTTCTTTTACTTCCATTTCAGATTTGTGTAACTTTTTGGACTCTTTGGAAAGTGTGTTAAAAAAATGTACAACTAGCAATAGAATAATAACTGGCGATTTGAACCTAGATATTACAGATAATGGCATGTCTATCTATTCTGAGCAGTATTTAAACCTAGTGACCCAATATGGTTATATACCTGCATATAATGTACCAACGAGATCGGGGAGCTGTCTTGACCATTGTATGATAAAGTCACGATCACAGTGCAAAGCAGTTATTTGCCATTCTGATATTACTGACCATGATACTGTCTTATTGTCAATTAGCCTAACATCTACAGATAAGTGTTTCTCGAATAGTACGGACATTTTAGTTAAATCGAAAATTGATCACAATAAATTGCAAGAGTCAATAGAAAAAATGGACTGGTCCACTTTATATAACTGTGATAATGTTGACATGGCTACCGAGATTTTTATTGACTCTCTTAATGATCTCATTTCACAAAATTCAACAAAAATAACTACTAGTAAACGTAAAATAATATTTAAACCATGGTTAACCCCTAACTTATTAAAATGTATGAAAAAACGTGATGCTTTACATATGACCACAAAAAAATTCCCTGACTCTGAATCACTTAAAAATGAGTATAAAAAATACAGAAATACTTGCAACAATTTATTACAAAATTTAAAAGATGAATATGATAGACAGGCTATTCAAGATACTAGTAAGGATAGTAAAAAACTATGGAGAACTGTTAAACGTATATGCAAAATTGATGATACCAAAAAATCTCATAATGAACTTCTTAACATCAAGACTAACAACCCTATAGATTCCCTTAATACAGTAAATGAGTACTTTTCAGAAATAGGTGAAAAATTGGCCACTAAAATTTTAGACAATCTGGATAAATCCGAAACAGAACTAGCTCGAACTTATACTAACTTAGCAAAAAGTCCATCAAACTCACTTGCTTTCACACCTTCCGATCCTTCTGAAGTAGTGAAAGTCATCAGTTGCTTAAAAACAAACTCCGCTCCGGGAATGGATGGCATAACTAATACAATTCTTAAAAATTCCAAATTATCTCTTGCACCACCCATTTCTTCTATAATAAACTTAAGTCTTTCATCCGGTACTTTTCCTAGCTGTTGCAAACTTGCTAATGTCTGTCCAATTTTTAAACAAGGTGACCCTGTTACACCATCTAACTATAGGCCAATCTCTCTTCTTAGCTCACTATCTAAAATTATAGAAAAAATAGTAAACAGCAGACTGATACGCTTTCTGGAGAAGGAAAATATATTGTCACCGAACCAATATGGATTTCGAGCTGCCAGATCCACGGAGGATGCCATCACATCATTGGTTGATTTTATTGTTGGTAAATTAGATAGTGGTTACAGGTGTGCTGGCGTTTTCCTGGATCTGGCAAAAGCATTTGATACTGTTTCTCGCAAAATTCTACTCAGGAAACTTGAGTGTGCGGGGATTAGAGGCTTACCTTTGGAATGGTTTTCCTCATATCTATCTCAGCGGTTACAGCGGGTAAAGGTAGAAAACTACTGTAGTGATTTTAAATCTATAAATTTCGGTGTCCCACAGGGTAGTGTTTTAGGTCCTACCCTTTTCTTGGTCTACATTAACGACTTCTGCTCATTGAACATGCTTCAGGCTCAAGTTTTTGCCTTCGCAGATGATACTGCTGTTATATTCTACGAGCGCGACTGGGCTGGAGTCGTTGATGTAGCCCAAGCAGGTCTACAAATAATGGCAAGTTGGCTGCAAAATAACTTACTTACCCTGAATACCGACAAAACAAAAGTTGTTTGTTTTCATATAACACAAAAAACGGCACCTGTGGTAGATATGAGGTTTACCATCCATCACTGCAAAGTAGGAACACCAATATGCTCGTGCCCTAATCTCCAAATAGTAGATGAAATCAAATATCTCGGTGTCATAATTGACAGGAAACTAACATGGGAGAACCAAGCACGTGCCCTAAGCTCCAGAGTTCGCAAACTCATGTACATATTCAAACTATTAAGAAATGTGGCTGATACAGAAACGATACGTATTGTGTACACAGCGCTGTGTCAGTCTATTCTGTGTTATGGAATATGTGCATGGGGTGCAGCTTGTAAAACCATACTGCTGAGGGTGGAAAGGGCACAAAGGGCGGTAATAAAAGTGGCATATAAAAAGCCCTTCCGATTTCCAACAAAACAATTGTACCTAGAAACCGGTCAACTTAGTGTACGGAAGCTATTTTTAATGGCGCTCATTTTAAAATTTCACAAGTCAGCTGCTAGAACCATAAATAATCCGGAAAGTAGACGTCTTACATGGAAAGCTCCTACCACTCACACATCTTTTGCTCATAAGTTCTTCTCTTACCTGGGTCCTTACTTATATACTAAAATCAACATTAAATTAAATATTTTTAAAATGACTAGATGGAAATTAAAAAAGTCCCTTAAAGTATGGATGCAAGGCCTTGACTATATTCAGACTGAAGAGTTTTTGAAATTGGAAGCATGAGACAACTAGAAAATTATTTACAATATTGATGTACACACACACACACACACACACACACACACACACACACACACAAACACACACACACACACACACACCTCACCACACACCACACATGAACACACACTCGCATGTTTAAGTTTGCATTGAGTTTAATTATAGTAGCATGAATTTATATATTTTAACGAATTTATATTGTTATTAAGTATTTAATAAAAATAAAAAAAAAAATTGTTTTGTATAGAAGATTTTTAATGTGATAGTTTATTTTCTTAGCATAAGGATTAAAATGTACCACTGGAAGATACTTGTTCCCACGACACAGGGAATCCTAGTGTGGGAGCAAGGGTTTTCAATTTCTATGCATCTTATATTTTTTGGAAATAAAGATTATTGTTTATTGTTTATTGTTATTGTTTATTATTTGAGAACGCGCTTAAGGAATGTGCGCTATTAACGTTGAGCGTCTCAGAGTGTCTATTGTGAAAATTTTCTTAATTTGTCGCAACGATGGCTGTAGGTACTTCCACGTAATGAAGTTTTTAAGATTGTTCGAATTTTAAAGGATTTTGCACTGTCTTTAATTGAAGTAACGGTTATTAAAGAAACGTTTTCATTTTGAAATTGTGTTCGGATATTATAACATAATATCGCACTTATTTGTAATTTAATAAATTGTTGTTCTAATACTTATTACTATAACCGTGTTATTACCATGTTACGACTAATATTGTTTCCTGTATAAAAACGATAAACTGCCCTAAAAAATGTTGCATGTACTACGAACCATTTATCCAATCCAATTATGAAAATACATACAAAACATGTTGTGTTAATTGAGTTTAAAAATTGTGTTTCAAATTTTATTTAAACCTGTATTATATTTAATAGGAATAATATATTTTATTGTGAAACAAACTTACATTCTATTGAGTTTATAATACGGAGTTACAAAATGTATTGAAAATGCATATTTTATTTCACAATACACATTTACTAGTTTCCATTTATGCAGGGCAAATCCCGTATTGACTAATATCCCGTAGGCAAAGCAGTATCTACTCTATTTTGAGATAAATAGATTTGACGATTTGGGACTTCGAATCTTTGTATGTTATTGAAGTCGGTTTCTTTTGCAGTCTAGTGTTTAATATTTTATTATGAGAGAAGTGCGTAATAAGTAATTTTAGTATTGTCATGGAAACACAATTTGATTCTTCTTGGATTATGGCCTGTACCCTCATAGGAGGCCCGTGTCCCAGCAGTGGGAACGTATATGTGCTGATGATGATGAAGGCAAACCAAATATAAAAGAAAAAATAAACCAATTTATGGATTGACTCTATATTATTATAAAGAAACTAGTTTTCCGCACGCGGGTTCGCCCGCTTTTTCAAAGGAAAACCCGCATAGTTCCCGTTCCCGTGGGATTTCCTTTTCATTGTAATCGGTTCAGTAAGTAGTATTTGCGTGAAAGAGTAATAAACACACACACACACACACACATGCTCACAAACTTTCGCATTTATAATATTAGTAGGATACCAAATGAAGCTACGAAAAACTCAATTAAGAAACAATTTTTTTTTATGTATTGAAGGTTTAGTATAAAGAATAGTGTTATTTCGCTAAGCTATTTCCTTTGAACACATATAAAGCACTTTCCACATTATAAAATCTATCTATGCACATTTTTTCGCATGAATTTCCTCATTATAAGTAGCTATAATATTTTCGTGACACAAAGTTGCAATACTCTCAAAAACATCTTTTGCAAAATATAGAAAAATTATTTTAGCTAGAAAATAAAGATTTCACGGAAAATTCTAAGCAACCTCGTTAAATTTTCAAAGAATATTTTACAAAACGTCGCCGGTAGCGTGTTTTTAAAATATTGAAAACAAAAATTGTAAATATTCATGAGCGAAAAATATTTATTATGCGAAGATATTAAATTGGAAGCATGTAAAGCTGAATATTGCGGTTTAGGATGCATTTCTTTGAATTATTGACACTGATATAGTTTATAAAATCATGAATGAAGGTAGGTGCATGCTGAATACGTTGCGTTTACATTATCACAAACATTTATACTGCAATGACTTGCTAATAATCTCATCTTAATTTTAAAAGACTATTTATAAATATCAATTTAAGATTAAAAAAAAATCATATGAAATTTTGCCTATTTGACTTTTTACTTTGACTCTACATTGTAGAGCGCCCTATTGCACAAAGTAACTATATTATTATATTAATATTATATTACTTACACATACATAATATACAGTACACAATTTTACATACCTCTTTCCTTAACAGATTATTGCTATTGGAAATAACAGTTTCATACATTGAAGTAACAATATATCACTCAAACGATTCGATAACTTTTTTAACCTTCATCCCGACCCCTACTACAGTGATTGACCAATGCTGACTCATAGCCATAAACTACGCTTTCGCATATGAATCGACATATTGACAGAGCACTGCTGTTACAATAAACAACCGGCGAAGATTGAAACATTCGAATAAAGTACGAGTAAAGAGTGAATCTATTGGTATACTCGATCGATGTTCGATCGTAAACTAGAGTCATTTCTAGTACGTAAATAGCAGTTTGTGAAACAACAGTAATGGATGCGTTTTATAAAATCTGTGTTAAAGGGAAGCTCAAATAATGTGATATTGATTAGGTATTTCACAAGTTTGTTTTCATTTTCAGAATAAAACATATGGTTCTGGTTGAAATTAAGTGTTACATTAAGGTTTGGAACATCATGCTTAACGAAAGAAATACTTTATATAACGCGATCTACTCTTTATACACTTTCACCTTATCTCTTTCGTGTTAATTTTATTTTTAATTACTTAATCTTCTCTAGAAAAATCAAACACAAAAAAGAAGTATTTGACTTCGAATGTAAATTGAAAACATGAAAACAACAAACCTATTTGGATAAAAATGTTTGTCCACGACACGATTTGTCCGCAGCGGAATTATTAGGAGGTAATAAATCTTGCAAAACCGCGTCCACTACGAAAGTCCTCTACAAACGGAATGGATAATGACCACAGACCACATATTAAACTAGACAGCGCAAGAATGTCAAATTGTGTGAAATCGAGCTTTGTCTGTGACCATGTCTATTATATTATGAACTCTATAATCAGATGAGGTAGAAGATACAATAAGTTCGCAAGTTTATTTGGCTAATTTTGTACCTAATTATGATTATCAAACTATTATTATTATAGGAATAATAATGGACCACATTTAAATTGTAACTCTTCTATAAGCTGGTATGATTTTAGTGCGTTTTACTTACGTCCAGTTACATTGTCAGATATTTTTATGAAATTAACTCAAAATTTAATGACGATAAAAATATTGCAGCTCTCATAAAATAATATTTTAATTAATAAATATAGTTATAAGACCGTAAAACAGTACCTAATTTTTTAATTTACCAGCATGTGTTACCAAAGAAACCGCTAAAACGAAAACGTTTCAAACAACACCATCAGGATGAAGCCTACACACGCCTGTTCATGTCTCCTTCAATGTACAAACTAGTCATGCAGTAACCTAGTTTTAACAAGAATCTTGCCAAATACCAGATATCATACAGTGCATTACGATGCTAATGAGGCCGGAGAAAAATACGCAATTAAGGATATGGAACATGCTTTAAACTTTTGCATTAAAATTGTATGAGCCTTAATGCAAAAGTTACGTGCTTTCGAGTTGTTTCGGAATTATGTGTTACTCGTTAAATTTTCGTATTGTTTTACTCTTCAATTACGAATAATACCTATAATATTGTAATGTTATAGGTGTTATTTTAACACGTGATAAAATGGATTATTATCTAAAATAGTAAAAAACAAGTCAATTTTTAAACAGTTGAAAGGATATGAGGCATCGATCAAATGAACTGATATTAAAAGTACTGTATAATTTGTGTATCAAAATTATATACTACATCGTACAAAGACACTACTTAAGGGCAAATAGACCAATTATGGTTTGTTAAGAATATGATTATTTTTATTAGAAATAAAACACTACGACAAATACGTGTAATACGTATTCAACTTCAACACATTTACCGGAATATTTATTTTAATACATAAAAATGTCAGAATTGGAATACACTAGACCAGAACAAACGGATAACATCATTTCAGAATAATAAATCAAAAAGTTGGAGGAGTTGATATCTGGTTACGTCGTGTTTACGTTAAGAAACAGCGCAACACAATGTCACAAATAACAAAGAGTGTATTTCTTCTGAATCTCAGAGTTCCGCGATATATTTTTATCACATCACATTCAAAATTTCTTTCTTCCAATTTAGTGGCTTGAATATATAACAAAGGGGAAGGAAGTATTCTCTTTTCGGCCATTCTGCGGTAAACGTAGCAAATTAGAGGCGCAAATGATGCCCGATTTTTGTCAATTGTCGCTCCTTCGCGCTGGCCCACTTAGAGAATTAGTACGCTCTTTGTAAACGGGTCAGCTTTTATTTGAGTTTATTGTGTACGATTGTTATTGTGTTAGCAGTATGGGATATTAGATAATTAGGGATGACATGTGTATTCGCGTGTACATGGCAATATGCCTGAAATGGTGACATAATAAAATAATTCAGTTTTGGCAAGATGTTGGACGTGTATTAATTTTAGGTAATTAACATTAAATGAAAAGATAACAATAGCCTTAACTTGTCATATCCGTAAAACTTGTAAACATTGGCAATAAGTAAATATTTCTTAATCAAAATAGGGAATTAAATAAGTCCTGATCAAGTGAAACAATTCTCCCTTTCTTTGGAGTAATTTTATTGTTTAAAAATTTTTCCCCAGATTTTCCAAGTAGGCCTTCCTCTTGAAAAATTTGCCCAGTACATACTACGTTATATAAATAAGTACTGTCTATTTAATGTGGACACGGCCTGGTTCTAAATTCAGCCTGTATCGCCCACCCACTAGCGACATCTACCAATAAAATACACTACCGCATTTCCTTGGCACTAAGCCGATACAAGGCTTTTTGCGTTGGATATAGTTCATGCAGTACGAAGTATTTATAGCACTACATTGGTCCCATAGAACGCGTTCAATGTACATAGAGCAATGCGATAAATGTGAAGAACATTCCGCTGTATTTAAATATTCATTTAAGTGTAGGATAATGGGATTTTTTAGTTTTATCTCTACGTTTTTATTGTTAGAAGAAACGTCGCATCGCGGAGAGCCTTGGCCTATAATCATTTCTTTTATTTAAAGATTCATTTAAAAATAAATGTAGTTGCTATGAATATTAGACAGATTAATATTATTTATTTATTTGTTTGTGTAAAATATACAATCTATCTAAAATGATACAACGGATGTTTCCTGCGTTTTCTCGTCAAAATACCGAAACAACGTAATTATTGTATAGTAGTTGGGCGTGAAAGTAAAAAAACAAATGAAAAGTGTTTTCCATATGATTATTTATTAAATTTACGCGATTAAGAATAATTTCAACGATACAATTTAGTAACCGAGAATTCAGAGGATTAAAGAAAATACCTGCCTGATCATTTTATCAAACTCTAAAAGAATTATGGTTATTTCGCATCACTCGGTTTATTAGTTTGGTAATAATTATTAAAGGTAGTTACAACCCTAGCCATTGAGTCGAACGGTAGGCAACACAATATCGACTTTGTGCTTCTCTTGGTTTCCTGTAAAAAAAAATACGAGTTGAATTTAAATCATACGGGTTTTGATTATAAGTTTGTTAAATGGTACCGTCAATAGGGCGTTAACCCTAAATGCTTTTTAAAATGTCAATCGTTATTAAAATTTTCTAAAACACGAACCTTTCATGTTGCTATTAGCGTCAAAATCTTTTCTAAATTAATTACCCGTTGTAACATTTTAGGCAAACTTCACTTAAATTAATGATCACGACGAAGGGATCGTAATCTCACCTAATAGGCGCTAATGAGGAAAAACCCACAATTGATAACCTAGTAATTAGAGAACACCTGTTGTCCTCTAAGGTACGAAACTTAAGACGTTATTTACAACGATTGAGGTGAAAGAAATATACCTATATTTTTTAGTAGGTAATGTAGAGTTTGACTTTGAAATGTATGTTTATAATTAATAAGAAATGGTTATAAATTTGATGTTTGATTGAAAAATAACCCATAATATGTAAAGTTCTTTCTATATTTTAAACATTAGGACATTTTACCTAGTGTGCGATACTATTTTATCATCCTATAGGTAACAAAAACTCTGGATTTTTAATGTAACTGATGCCGGTATATAAACTAATGTCTACTATATAACACGTTAATACTGCTTCAAAAAATTGTAACTACAATCCTTACAAAGTATTAGGACTAGCAACTACTGTAGTTCTTTTCCGTCAATACAAACTACACCATCAAATCCCTCAAAACTAACGAGCATCCAAATTTACACTCATTAACACAAAAATTGTTCGCACGATCATTTGCTCTGCAGGTGGAATGAAACAGAGGCAGTTTCATAAATATAAAATGATAAAATGTTTCCCTTCCTCGGTCGCTTTTCGCAATGCGACAATCCGCTTACACGCTGACATCGCACATGTTGTTTGACTTACAGTATATGAACATTTTGCACATTGTGCTTTTTATTTTTCAGTAACAAAACAAGATTCTGCGCATGTTTTATGGTATTCAAAATAATTGGGTGTAGTTGGGGAGCGTTTGTGGATGCGCAGACTTTTGAGAGAACTTAAGTGTGAATTGAAAATAATTGTTTTTTAGTGAGACTAATTATTTTCAAATAATATGGAGAAAGGTTGATTACATTATTATTTATTATCGCTTTAATTACTCTTAAACTCTTCGACTTTTATTCTTCTATCTCTTCGTATTCAGGTATATTAATTGAGGATAGTATATAATCACTTATATTGCGCATAGCATATCAATGATATTGCTCGTTCGTTCAAATTTTTTTTATCTAAATTCATGACGAATTTTATAGTCACCGTTGTTTTTAAAAAATGAATGAGGATAAACATAACAATGCCCTAACATTGTCATCAATTTTAAGTGTGTTTTTTTGGGTACATAAAAATATTTCCCTTGTAGCAAGTAATATAATTAATTTAGGTACCAGGGAAGCATAACAGAGAAGCAGTCTTTCAGCAAAAGAAAACACGGGTTCATTAGTACGCAGTATTGGTGTCACGAGGATTGCTTGCATTCAAACTTGCGGATTCATAGTCGTAAATATAAAGCCATAGTATGAAAATTATACGTATTCTTCGAAAATCTGTCGTCTAATTAGTGAGAATAATGCATTATTTTGCCTTTAAATAATTTTAGAACGAATAGATATGATGCAATGAAGGTATTTATGTAATGTAAACACATAAAAATTATTAATTGAGATAGATATTAGAAGCAACAATAGTTTCCGATTCAACGAAATTTTCAAAGGATACGCAAACTAAAGCCCCTGAAAATTAAAATTACGATTGCACACAGCACAATTCGGTTAGCCCAGTCGGTATACAAACACGTAGAAAATATGCAAATGTAGGAAGTTAGGGATACTTAGTTAAAATGAATTACAGGCCGGTCCGCGGGTCCAAATGTGCGTAGTAACATGCGAGTTGAAATAACCCAAATAACCCTGATTTTAGGGTACTATAAAGAACGCTGCCATTAGATGAAACCGGTTATAAATGCTTGGATATTTTTGCTATTGTGTTCATTTTGGTAGCTATATAAAAGCCTTGTTACCAAAATATAATACATATCTTTTTAAGAAATAAACATGAATTAACACATTTATGAACGTATATTCGTTACTTATCTATCAAATAATAATTAATTACTATAAAAAAGCACCATAAAATATACAGTAACAAATAATAGTAAGAAAGGTTGTCGCCTACGAGCTACGGCACGGCAGAGATCTTATGTACGAATTGTAGAGTTTTTTTTTTTTAATACTACGATGACAAATTAGACTTCTCAAACTGCAAACACACATAGTTATTTAAATAAATAAACTCTTAGCTAATAACAATAAAGAGACATTTTGCCGTGTTATGGCTACCTAGCGTATTCGCCAAATCATGCTTACACATAACATTCTAGTAAAAACACAAACAACTCATATGAATATCGATCCCAAGAACATGGTTTAACCGTAGATAACGTCAATGATACTTTATTTACGACGGCTCTTGGACGTTCCAGATATGTAAACATTTTAGTGGGAATAATAATTTTACGACCCTTTCGGGGAGCTTAGACGCATGACGTAGATAAAACGGTGCTAATGTACTTGTATGAATAAATAAATAAACTTATACCCTATTACTTATCGAATACAACTTTTATAGTAAATTAAAACTTGTTTTAATTATAAAGCATTGTTTATTGTTTTGCTATTATCAACAATATCGATTCGGAATGATAATAATATATTTATGTAGGTATATGATTCATGTCAATCTAATTTTTATCAAAATACTTATTAATTACTAGCTTTCCGCCCGCGACTTCGCCCGCTTTGTCTAAAACCTAATAAATTATATACTAAAACCTTCCTCTTGAATCACTCTATCTATTACAAAAAACCGAATCAAAATTCTTTGCGTAGTTTTAAAGATTTAAGCATACATAGGGACAGAAAAAGCGACTTTGTTCTAAACTATGTAGTGAAGTGCTCGAAATTTCCTTACAACTTAGGCAATAAATTTTATAGCTTAAGAACAATACAATTCTAGATTACCTAATTGTAACTAATTATGAAGTAAGACAAAGCTAGAGACATAAATCCCTCGTTGATAAATTGGTTACAAAAACTCGTAAATTCTACATGAAAGCTTCTTTCGAATAACATTTAAATCATAATACAAAATACAGCGTCATTGATCTTTATAAAATAATATTTTTTCGCCAAATAAATACATTCTAGTAATTGAATTTATGTGACACTAAATATCGTTGTTTCTCAACGTTATCATAAACCCATCGTCACTCTCACGAATAAGACGTATCTATTGGCAAAATTCACATGAAAATACGACAAGCCGTTTTAGGCTCTAGGGCATGCCAAATAAATATACATACACACACTCGAAAAACATATAATAATTTCTTGTTGAGAACAATAATTTCTTGTTATTTTTGTATCTATCACCAAAACTAGAGGAATTTTTCATTAAAATTGTATGAAAAGAATATTACTTTTTTTCCCTCAAATTCCTACTGAAAAATAAAATCGATTGCGAGGCTGATGGCTAAATCCTCAAGTCACTATTGAGGTGACTGCCCCTACAATGTCATTAGGCATTCATGTATTCACCCCAGCTCAAAAATAGTTCGTGCCTCTTGGATAAGGCCTTCATAGTTCATGGTGAAGTTTGATAGTTATGTCTTTACTATTCAGTTTTTAGTTATGATTTTGAAGGTTATTTGAAGAATAACGCTTGTTTACTGTTATGTAGATATATATTAATTTGGTACTGATTCTTTTAATTAATGAAAAATACATAAAATTATTGTAAACTTACTTGTCTCCGCCCGCGTTGACATGGTATAAAAAATAGCCTGTTTTGCTCAGAAATAATGTAGCTTGTTACTGGTTTAAGAAATTTGGAAATGAGGACCGTAGCTTTAGAGTTGTATCGTAGCAAACAGGTAAAATTCTCTCCTATTTTTAATAACATCGGTTTTTTACTTAACGTATGTTTTATTCACAACATTATCTTGAAAGTGGTGAATGAACTCAATCGATTAATATAATAGAACTTATTTATTTATTTATTAATTCTTTATTGCTTGCAATTGAAAGTTACAATAAAACTTAACCTAGGAATACATACAAACAATTGGCGGTCTTATCGCTATGCAGCGATTTCTTCCAGACAACCAGACGTACGGAGGGAAATTAAATTAAAGGAAAGGAGTAGGGCAGAGCAATTAGCAAAAATATATAATATAAGTATTAACATAATATAGGTATAACACAGACACAATAATATAAAATATACATAATAAATAAATACAATATAATACATACATTAAATACATATATATTTACAATCGAATAAAAGAAAAAAAAAATACATAATAGTAAACATAACGGAATATATAATATTAAGAACAGCAAGAAAGGTGATAATTGCGTAACATTACTTTAAAACTATTTAAGGACTGTGCATTCTTTATAGGTCCAGGTAAAGCATTCCACAATTTGATTGCCTGAACGGTAAACGAATTATCGTAGAAGCTTGTGAGATGTGGTGGCATTCGTAGTCGAAGCATTTCGGTAGATCGAACAAGTACATCGTTGTTGCCTCTAAACACAAATTTTTCTTTAAGATATTCCGGCATTTTTGGACAAAACAGAACCTGGTAAAGAAGATGCAGCACGTGTGCATCCCGGCGAAATCGGATCGGTAGCCATTTGAGTTTAGACCGAAACTCAGATACGTGGTCGTATTTCCGTAGACCAAATATGAATCGTATACAAAGATTTTGTAAACGATCAAGCTTGTTTAATTGGTCCACGGTGATATTGACAAAACTTACATCGGCGTAGTCGAGTATGGGCAAGAGAAGGGATTGTGCTAACAGAATTTTGGTTGGGAGAGGGAGGAAATTTTGTAAGCGTCGCAAAGAAGCAACTGTGGCATAAACTTTCTTACTTACCTGTTTGATGTGATGCCTCCAGGATAGAGTATTATCGAAGTATACCCCAAGGTTCCTTACAGTTTCGCTATAGGGAATTGCGATACCGTCAACGATAATAGGCGGGAGGTTCACCCAATTAACCCTTGCAATTAAAGAAGGACTACCAATAATTATAACCTGAGTTTTTAACGGATTTACTTTCAGGCCATATGCCGAGCTCCAAGTTAAAATGCTATGCAAATCCTTGTTAGTTGAATTGATAGCCTGGTGTAAATCGTCAAGGGTTGATTGGGTGTAGACTTGGAGATCGTCGGCATACATGTGGTAGTCGCATGAGAGTTTACTTGAAATAGTGTTAATGAAAATGGAAAATAGTAAGGGGGACAAGACCCCGCCTTGAGGAACACCAGCACTGACATCACACCACGATGATACAACCTCATCTATGCATATTCGCTGACGTCGCCCGTGTAAATAACTGGAGAACCAGTCAACTACAGGAGTCGATATGTTGAGGCAGCGCAGTAGACTTAGAAGCACATCATGGTCCACAGTGTTAAAAGCATTACTAAAATCTAGTAATGTTAAGACAGTGAGCTTCTTATTGTCCATCCCGTATCGAATGTCGTCGGTAATCTTGACTAGTGCAGTGGTCGTACTATGACCGGAGCGGAAACCGGATTGGAAAGGATTAAGAAGATTGTGCAGGTTGAGGAACCGTTGCAGTTGTTCGTGCACTAATCTTTCAAGGATTTTTGAAAGAAATGTCAGGATAGATATAGGACGGTAGTCAGAATAGGAGGATCGATTAATTTTCTTGGGCAAAGGTATAACATGGGAATCTTTCCAAGACTTAGGAAATGTACTTGAGGATAAAGAAAAGTTAAGGATGTTTGTTATGGCAGGAATTACGAGGTCTAGGATAGGAAGGATCATTTTACGACCAATACCGTCACAACCAACCGCATTCGACGCAATGGACAATATGCTGCGTCTAACATCACACTCGGTAAACTGCTTAAACACAAAGGGGGGGAAATCCAGAGCTGGTGTTTCTGAAACCGATTTTAATGTCATTTGCTTATTTATATTATTAAATACACAATGTGGATTGGAAAAATACTGATTCAGCAGTTCAAGATTTATGTTGGCAGTATTTGACACATTGCGTTGCTTACCAATGCCTAAGGTTTTTAGAAATTTCCATATTACAGGGGGATCACCACTCTCGACAGAAGCATGGAAATAACGTCTTTGTGCGTCCCTACAACATGTATTACAACGATTCCTTATCTTGTGATATTTCTCTCGACTCGCATCAGATTTCACACACTTAAATTTGGCCTTGGCACGAGCTTTGGCCTTCAATAAAGTTTTCAATTCTTCCGTAAGCCAGGGCGCAGGAAGATGCTTCACTTTTATTCTTCTAAACGGTGCATGCACATCGTAAAGATTCGTTAAGCAGGTGTTAAAATAGGAGACCTTTTCGTCTAGAGACGTGGAAGTTAGGAGAGGAGACCAATTAATCTTACGGGCATCGTTTTGGAGCGCATTGTTATCTATACTGTTAAAATTGCGCCGCAAGATAGTTTTGGGCTTATCTTTTGGTGGACGGATATTATATGATAAATATAGGAGATGGTGGTGGGAAAATATGTCAGCAGGGAGTTGTCCGTGTTTGCACACCAGATCGGGAGAGGAGGTAATGATTACGTCGAGGAGAGAAGGAGCACAGTTCGGGAGGTGGTGAGTGGCATCGAGTGGAAGGAGACTAAGGTTATGCGTGTCAACTAAAGTTAAAAATTTTTTGGAACGACTATCTTTCTTTAAGAGGCAAGTATTGAAGTCTCCCATAAATATACATTTATCAAATAAAGGTATGTATTTATCAAAGGTAGCATCTAAGGAGGAAAAGTAATCAATTAGCAGGGAGGGACTATAGAAAACGCCAAGGAGTATTTTGGAATGGGATAGGATAACTTCAAGGAGAAGATGTTCTGCAGCATCGGTAGGAGGAGGTTGGGATGATTGGTTAACAACGGAAAAAGGTATATAAGAACGAAAAAGGTATATAATAGAACTTCAACTCTGATAAAATTGTTAAGCTGTAATTTTATATACTTACGTACAAATATTGGTTTATGAGTTCAATATTCGAGTAGAATGAAGACAGTATTGTTTGAAGGCCTATGTTTGAATTAATCTTTATAATATGAGTTACCATATTTCAGAGTATAATTCTGTAAATATTTCGTGTTGTAAGTCTAGGATGTGACATTAAAAAGTTTTAAGTTCTTCCTTTATCTTTACCAAAATATAAGCAGGAAGGAAATTTTTATTTTTATATTTACAGAATAATGTCAAAACTTACCTGGAACTATTTGATAAAAATTACCTTCAGAAAGCTACATCTTTCCCGAGTAACTTAGGCAATAAACGCTCCTATATCATGCAAATAATTATATACTGTAACTGAGTGATGACCACGTCGTAATGAGATTTTGCTCCGTATCCGCTAATTAATATGTATGAAGAATTAAATCCTTGCTTCTAAAGCTAAAAATCTTATTTAAAACATGTAAATTTTTCCGTCATTACACGTTGCCGGGAACAACATATCGGCATAGTATAAACGTGTGATACGATATTTTTGCATCTCAAACGTTTTTTAACTAGAACCAAGGGTAAAAAATAGTGTGGAATATTCCAAATTTCGCAGGTGCCTTAATTTGCATATGTTCACGTTAATAATGAAAGCGTACGGACATAAATATTAATGGTTTTATTATATTGCTCCTACGGGTCGTATACATACATATACCTACTATGCATTTGGAATAGATGTAGAACATTTAAATAAGGTGTGATGGAAATTCAAATGCGATATTTGGGTATTCGGTTGGTTTTCACTATGTAGTTCGATATAAGAGTTTATTGTCCAGTATAGTTGAACTGGACAGGAGGGTCGTAAAGCTTTCTTCTTATTTTGTTCTGTTTAAAGGACGATATCGAAAGGGCGGAATGGTATAACTTATGTATTTGAATATAAAATGTCTATTTTAATTAACTGCATTAAAATATCAGTGCATCAGTTTTTATCGAAAAAATAATAAGCTACTTAAGTGTAATATTTTGATACAAACGGCATTTAACATTTAAAAATATGAAGGCATATTAAGGGGCTTCTAAAATGTATGTAAAGTTCACACTTAAAAATAAACAACATTTTTAGTAACAAATCAAACAAATTAATTAAGAAAAAATGTAAAGTGCAGACTGGAGCATACCGCGGTGCCTTAAGAAACGATTAAGTTAAATATCTCCGTCCCTTTTTTAATATTCTTAAGTGGACGTGGGCAATTTTACAAAGAGCCAAAAAAAGGAAAATCCTCCGTAATTTGTGGCTCCCATTCAAATATAAATGAAATGAAAATTAAAGCAAAAGACAAAAGAGAAATGAATTTCGTGAAACGTTCAACTGATCGCTTTTATTTATCGACGATCGTTGAACTCGCACAAATTATCGGAATGTATTTACACGTTTAAACGGCTTTGAATTAATTTTGTCTTAATCAATTTTCTTGATAAATTTGGTAGAAAAAGGAAGATTGTAATGGTATTGTTTGTATCAAATTGTAATTCATTGAAACATTTTTAAGCTATTGCATAGCTTCTATCGCGGGCCTTGAGCGCGGGGACCGATTCCAGAAATTCAGTAACGAAAAACCTCACGCTCCCCACTCCGACGGCCGCGGAGGTGTGGCTTGAAAGCATAGCATGCAATAGCTTTCCCGCGGCAGTCCCCGAGTGCCACACGTCTTTTTTTTGATAAAGTTCGTTCAAGATTATGAATACAGACACAACTTCGTACTAAAGGATTGAGAATTTCGTTTTTAATAGAGATACAAAGCATAAGGCACATTTTTAATCAATATTTTATAAAAAATGGTATTTCCCATATTCTATTAAGATTAAAAGTTAAGTTTAGCGAGTAAACAGCAGGTGACTATCATTTAGTTTCACATGAACAATAGCTAAACTAAAGCTTACTTAAGGGCCGATTTTTCAGTGCTTGGTTAAAACTTATCCGTCCAATAAAGTATTATACGATAATATTAAAATGTCACGTAAACTGTCAAATACGGGCAATTAGAATACGTTTTTAAAATGGTAGTTTTATAAATTATTCGATGAATAAGTTTTAACCAAGGATTGAAAAATCAGCTCTAAAATACACATAAAATTCGGTTTGTTATTTTTATATATTATTCAAGCTTAAAAATCTAATTAATGTTGGTCATATTCTCTTTAATCTCACATTGGATGATGGATTAGCGATGGCTATAGTTTCGTTTACTATACGAGATTCCATTTAGGGGATTTATTTTCAATTTAGCAATAAATCCCGGTTTATATGAAACGCTGTAGTTTTTAATAGTTATGTTAAACATAATACATGTGTGAAAATATAAGTTATAATTTTTATTAATTGGTGTTTAATAGGTATTAAAAGATAAGATGCATAGTGTGCTTCTTCTTAATCTTTAGACTCCAAGACATTTATTTTTCTTCTTTAACCAAGATAAAAATTAAGCTTATGAAGCTCACGTGCTAAAGAAGTCGGTTACAAATTGTGAAAACTGAAATTGAATATTTAATTTATTTTTAATGGAATTAAATAAAAACCCTGAATAGAGAAGGACGCATGAATTATAATATATTCACAACTAGCTTTCCGCCCGCGGCTTCGCCCGCGTTTTCAAAGAAAAACCCGTTCCCGTAGGATTTCCGGGATAAAACCTATCCTATGTCCTTTCTCGGGTATCAAAATATCTCCATACCAAATTTCATGCAAATTGGTTCAGTAGTTCAGGCGTGATTGAGTAACAGACAGACAGACAGAGTTACTTTCGCATTTATAATATTAGTATGGATTAATGTGTTATTTTTTTAAAGAACTTACTACTACTACTACTACTTACTAACTAATTAAAGGATATAAAAATCTTTTTATTTAGGTAATACAAGAATGCCCGATATTTTCAAATGATATTTCAAACACTATTCCTCAAGTGTAAACAATATAAAAGAAATACATGCCGTTTTAAAACCATTAAAGTCATTAGTTATTTAGCTACAGGCAATACGCATAATAAGCATATTGTTTCATTGTGATAGTACTCTAAAATTTATATAAAAATATCAACACACATTTGGATATCTTCCATCTATTTTATTAATATCTGAATTCAATTTACCTCGGTCGTGCAAAAAGCCGCGTATTTGATTGAACTAAGCCACTTTCAACATTTATTTGTGGGTCAGTGGTCGTAGTTTTTGGTTCGTATTTTAGTTATAAAATCATATTGAGGTGTTGATTTCTTTTTTCAATTAACATAGAGATAGCGTGGGAAAGTATTGAAAACAATATACAGGGTGTATCGTTAAGTGTGCACAGGCGATTATTCCGTAACTATTACAGATATCAAAAAACTTTAAACTAATATCGAAATTCGAAAGTACATAACCTAATGAGTAAAATGGCCTTAATAAATTTTTAAAAATAAAACGAGAAATATCTAAAAAATTAACTTGAAACCCTCCACTAACTTGAACATTAAGTATGAGATACGAATATCCCATGTACCTACATTTAATATGAAAGATTTTGGCTTTTTCTTTCTTTTTTTTGGTTTTCTGCTTTAATTACTTCGCAAATTTGAAGGGAAGTTCATTTAGAAACTGTAAATAGATCTCGTCATTGTATTGCACAATGAGGACATCACTTCGAAAATCTGCTATGAATACAAAATGTATGGGAAATTAAATGTATGGGAGCGTTTAATGTAACATTTTTGGATATATCTCGTTTTATTTTCAAAAATTTACTATGGCCATTTTACTCATTAGGTTAAGTACTTTCGATATTAATTTATAGTTTTTTGATATCTGCAATAGTTACGGAATAATCGCTTGTGCACACTTAACGATTACACCCTGTATAAATAAAGCTTTACTGTCTTTATGTGTGATATTAGATTGCAAATAAATTATTTATATTATTAGAATAGCTTTTTAATACAATGTTTGGAAAAAGGAATGTAACCGAGAATTCCAAAGCTTTTAATGTTAAATGAAATAACTGTGGCCTGTCATGAGGGTTTGAATTATCTGGTTAAGGTTATATTATATTTATAATTAACTTATTGTCAAATAGACATTGACATTTGCGATGGACGAGTTGAAACCGCAGAAATTACAACAGGTTTCATTTGAATTATTAGAATATAAATACATAAGTTATGAAATAAATAATATCTACTGGTGATCAGTTAAATCATAAAAATGTTGGTAAAGAAAGTCTTCACTCTGGTCTTCCTGAGAAAAGACAGCGAGATTTTATTGGGTTTTAAAAAACGAGGTTTTGGTGTAAACAATAGGTATGTCTATGATACAAAATAACAAAATAGAATACAAATATTTGCGTGAAAGAATGATCACAGGTTTCTGAACTACACCAATTCTCAGCTAGAATCGTATAAATATGAATGTAAACGTATATAAACGTAAAAAAAAACATATGTACGCCATGATTAATTTTGAAAGAAAACTTACAATATTTATCTTTAAGAGCTTATAAAAGTCACACATTTTTACATGTTTTGAAAGCTAATCCAGCTCATAATCGATATCAGCTTATCCAATGGAATCCGTGTCTATGCATATAATGTACATAATATATGGGATCATGAACGTACCTTATTAACATTTCAATTACGCGTTACATGTCATATCGTTCGAGAATCATCGATGAGTAACCATATAAAAGGTTATCGTGTTAATAAGCTCTTTTTTTATAATATTACAAGTTTTATACAGCATCTTTTCTACACAGTCATCAAGGAAGGTACGGATAATAATAATCAAATAAAAAAATCTTATTTATGGTCCGATAATTTTCAATCTAAAAATGTTGATAGTGACTAAATAAGCTTTAAATTAGTATGGTTAAAAATGTAATTTATATAATTAAACTATGTCAAGTTTTTCAATGATTTTACAAGCAATCGAAAGCACTAAAAAACTCAAACTAATATTGATTATTATCCTGCAATACACACATACGCATGCACTCAAAAACATAACAATTCCATAATCATAACAGCTTCATGTCATATTTCTTTCAATTTTACCCTGCACGAAGGCAGCCCTAAAACGTGCACAACTCATAACCATACGTCATATACCGATCAATTTCAAACAAAGGTCTGTAAATTGCAATTAGGTGTGCACGACACGATGTGACATTGCAATCACAGACGGTCATTTTACGAGCCAACTGCTCTTGTATGCGGGCTCTTTAATATCTGCCTGTTACGGCTGTTTAAATTGGTCGTATTATCTGTCGAATATACCCTAGATATTACATGACTAGCTGCGCTCCGCGGTTTCACCCGCGTGGCTCCGTTCCTGTTGGTCTTAGCATGATGATATATAGCCTATAGCCTTCCTCTATGAATGGGCTATCTAACACCGAAAGAATTTTTCAAATCGGATCGATAATTCCTGAGATGAAGCGCCTTCCTAGCGCTAGCGCGTTCAAACAAACAAACTTTTCAGCTTTATAATATTAGTATAGATAATAAAGTATTTAGGTTTGATTTGGAGAGGTAGTTATTGTAGTATGAACCGGGTTTTATTGAAAACATGTTCTGTTTTTGATTGTAGTTTTAAGACTGTGGTTAGATGTAGAGATAAAATACGGCACTTTGATTTATGTTTGTATCAAGTTTGCAATTAAATAAGTACAAGTAAGTATGTATTGTAATATAATTAACAATTATTTTAGCCAAGTTAAAAAAGAGACGCCTTTTTATATTTGAATATATTTCT
Organism: Colias eurytheme; assembly: GCF_061535395.1. Classification (NCBI taxonomy): domain Eukaryota; kingdom Metazoa; phylum Arthropoda; class Insecta; order Lepidoptera; family Pieridae; genus Colias; species Colias eurytheme. The sequence continues at coordinate 9,010,149 of NC_142998.1, read as the reverse complement.
TGTTCTTTTATATTTCTTAATAAAATAATATCCAGTTTTCTAAGCTACCATACGAATTCGGTTTTGCTAAAACACAAATTAAATAGTGCTATGCGAAGTTTGAATAAAAATATTTTAAAACGAATTTTTATATTTCAATAGTATATTAAATTTCAATCAAGAATGATACTTTATAAATTGTTTCATCCTGAAGTCGAAACTAAACTCAAAAATAAAGCAACAGTCGTCGGATATGCAGTGAAGTTTGGAACACGGGAATTTATTTCTAGCTGTTCACCGCTGTTTCTCAGCGAGGATAAAATTTTAGTTTTACAAAACTATCTGAATATGTATGAAAAAGAAGAATTTAAAATTCCGACGGTACGGTAAAGCGAACTGTCAAAATGTATTATTTTCACGTTTCGTATCAAATTTTCGTACCTGCGTTATCTCATGGGAGAATTGAATTCTAACATATTCTAATAATCCAATTGGAACCATTATAACTATCTAAAAGAACTTTAAAATTAATATTAGTCTACGAACAAAACTGTACCTAATTGCTATAAAAGAAAAGCAGCCACGTAATTTATTCCTCATCCATCAATTAATTTGTAGACAAATGCGCAAAATCAGACCCATTGTAATAACGTCTCCCAAACACCAAAAAGAAACAAACGCCGCGAACTTTATCAAACGCCAGCATAAAAGAAAATAAAACTCCTTTTAAAATTTAATTAGCAAATAGCTTGTTTCTAAAGTCTGGTGGCGCAAATGATAAATGGTGTGTGATTAACGAGCCAGTTGTCAACTCTTTCAACATTCATACTGTAACATGATTAGAATGGATCACTTGAGAACTTTTTTAGCGTTGACTCGGCGTTTTGGGTGCTTTTGTCTTGTTTATTTTTTGAAACAAGCAAGTCTAGCCGTTATGACTCGCGGTTATATTCTGTGCGATGTTTTGTGATTTGGAACTTTATACTGATGTATTCATGAGCGGAAGTTGTTTTAATAGTGAATTGATTTCTTTTAAAATATACAGGTTTAGTTGAAACTTGCAAAACGATGGGCACTGGAAAATACTACAAACACAGGTTACTAGGGAAAAGTATGATATAGTTAATTATTTACAAGAAAAGAAAAGCAAATTATTTAAAGCTTAAAAGTTTTCTGTTTATGACCACAACATTTAACTGAATTATTTCTAAAAAAATGGAACTTAGTAGGTAATTAATTTATCTAATTATCAATAAGGTTTTAAGGCTAATATATTACTGTAATTTAATTGTACTCTGTAATTGGCGCACATGTTTTGCCTCCACACAAAAAAGTCTTAAATAGCCCAATCTTCTTACAATGTTAACACCAGCAGCTACAACTCATAAGAAGCCGTTTACATTTCGACCCTCACCCTTGTTCTAATAAGGGTCTAATTGACATGAGGTAACCCACTTGCAACCAATATAACTTGTGGTTCCCACAAATAAATAAACACATGTAATAGGTTAGCTAATAGATTAAAATATCTACTAATTGTAAATTGTATTACCTAAGCTATAGGTAGAATAAATTGTATTACCTCTATATTGATTTACCAACGTTTCTTTACATTATAGATACAAATATATCAAAATTATAATACAATCTTATATGATACATTTATAAAAAAAATCACATATAGGTAAACACAGCATGCTAAAAATTAGTTGAAAAATATACAATTAATGAATTAAGTATCATAAACAATGAAAAAGTATTGATTTATATGTTTTTTGTTACAGGTAAGTAGCAGAATGGTTCGCTTGGATATTGGTGAACAGTTTAAATGCATCTTCTTGTGGTAAGTATATTGGTTACAGGCTACGCTAAAAATGATGAAAAATATTGCTCTCTGTAATCTAAAATGTGTGTAACACAATTCGTCTTAAACTTCATAGATTAAGGGCTGATTTTGCAATTGCAATTGCTTGGTTAAAACTTATTCGTCGAATAATGTATAAAACTACCATTTTAAAAACGTATTCTAATTGCCTGTATTTGACAGTTTACGTGACATTTTAATATTATCGTGTAATATAATTCGACGGATAAGTTTTAACCAAGCATTGAAAAATCGGCCCTGTAATATTTCATTAGAAAAATAATATTCTCCTATTTTATAATATTATGTACACCAATAAATAATTCGATAGATATAAATAGCTTTCAATTTAGATCTGCTTCAGCATACAAATACTCCAAATTGAAAACATTGTCGTTTATTACCCGAATTCTGAGCGCAATTATCAAAACCGATGAAATTTTACGAACCTTACAAGGGTGAGCTATAAATCCGTTGACCTTCAAAGTTGAAATCGAAAATGGAAACTATGGAGTGGAAATAATTGTGATTAATATCTGAATTTAGGTTATTACTGTCCTAAGTCTATGGAGACGGTGTAAGTTGGGAAGTTGGAACGTTTGCGGTTAATCTAGCACTTTCCGGGATAGTCTTATCAAGTTTTGGAAGTTGAAATAAATTTTAAAGATTTAGAGTGAGAATTAATCTTTCTTATTCTTCGTTTACTAGAACAATTATCTAGTAGTGATTGCTTAAATATTGAAATAGAGCTGATTTTTTTTAAACGACCGCGACCAAAATTAATAGTATAAAATTAATTATCATTGACCATCTACTGATATTGTAGAGGTGATATTTTTATCATTGTCTACTTTTACTTTTAATTTATCTGCAACTTACCGCTCTTATCAAATAAATGAAAATTATGTGTTTATTCTATTTAAGAACGTAGATAAGAGAGATATTTAAATGTCAAGTAGAAGTCTAATCGCTTACATGTCCCTAAAGATCGATCGAAATCGGAAATGCATCTTGTCCATTTCCCGAAGGTATATCAGCTAACATCCCAGCTGTTTATCTTATTGAGCTCTTAGTACATATTAAGTTATTCAAAAGATACTGTAGTAGAGACTGTAAGTCAGTATTTTATGCTCTTTACAATTTTATCCAGTAAAAATGCATGAAAACTTTTATTTAATTTTGAGCTCAATAATAATAGGTATTCCACATATTTTTGTGTCAAAGTTACGTTTAAAAAAAATGACATACCTACAAATTTTACGTTACTCTTTTAGATTTATTTCGTAGATTATTATTTTTGTAAACCTAATATTATCCCCATAAATTAGTCGATTAATCAAAAAATACGTTCTAGCATACTTTAGTTACATTACCAAAATGTTTATAAATAAAATTATCTTAATATCCATTTCCTCAGCCCATAAATTATACCGTTAGAAAAGCTTACTGTACGAAAAACACATAATGGTGGATCCACCTGTTTGTGCAAATCTTATAAGCTGATGCTTTCCTTTTATAACTTATTTTCGGTTATAATTCAGCCCCATAATGTTACTTTGATTGAAAAAATAATTAAAAATGTAAAAGGTCATTTGAAAATGGAAATAAATTTAAATTGTTATATTACGCCAAAAAATACTCTTAAAACGAGAGGTTTTATATAGATACTGTACGAAAAACATTGTTTTAATTTTGTAAAAATAGAAGGTATCACAGCCATAATAATTAGTAAAAAAACTTAAGCCATTAAAAATTAAATCGCGTTTAAAATCCGTTAAAAATATTTTATTTCTAAATGTTATAATACTCGCGTAAAATCAAACAATAGGAAATAACTTAAACGATATAAATAATTTGAATATAGGTAGATAAAAGAACTTAATGAACTTGAATCTACTATGGTGTGTTTAATTTATTATTTTTTTATTTAGTATCTACTTCCACTTCAAAAAGGTAGTTCACTTATTAAAAAAAAATAAAAAATAATGGCAAATATTTAAATTAGATCATAGCCTAGATCCTCTTATGTATACGACACTGAAATTTATAATGCACTGGGGTGTAATACAAAGTTGGCAGTATGCAAAGAGAGTATTATAAGAAGTTACTTTAAAATTATTTTAAAGACTTGGCTACTTTCTTCATATTATACAAACTTCATATCACAATTTCTTACGTTTTTCTACTCACTTTTGTCACACACATAATATTACAATGAATAAACATTTTATACGAAAACATCTAACGAATATTAAAGAATTAATAATATATTATATTGTATTTCATATTATTCTTTAAGCTCATTCGTTCATGCCAAGTTTTTTAATATAAGCCATAGTAAATTCCATGTAACATTGTACAGTATATCCAGAATACAGTTTTCTTAGAAATACGTAATACTATTTACAGCATAATATTTTAAAACAAACAGTAAAACTTTTCATATTAAATATATGCAAGAATTTATATAGCAACTCTAAAGCTTGCAATTCACGGTAAATTCGGTCCATAAACAATAGTCTGAGATACAATAGACTATAGATTCTCGTACATAATAATATAGACTATATGCAAACTCGCCCTTTTTCCGATTTTCAGAAGTAATGATATGTGTAAAGCGATGGTATTTGTCAGGGAGTGTTCGTGTTAAAGCCGACAGTGTATATAGATACTTAAGGCTCTTCCACATAGACAAGGGATTTGATACAATTGACTGAATTTTCCATTGTGTAAATATATAAAATTTTAGCTTATAATCCAATTGGTTGTGTGCTTTTTTAAGTGTAGCAATTTCCTAATAATTTTTCTTGTAAATGGGTAAATAATAAATATGTATAAAGTACCTATATTCTTTTCAGAACTACTTATTTAATGAATCAATATCGTGGTACGACGATTAAATTCTTGTAAAGAGTTTCTTTTTTCTGTGTTTTCATAAAATGTTTTATCAAAAAATTGTTACAAAAATTCATCTGCACTAAACAAAATATTCTTATTTGCTAGGATCATTTATTAAAGCCAAAATGGCACTTAACAACAGGCTTAGAATACATTAAAAAAAGTAATCCCCTTCACATAAACGTTAAATTAAACAGCCAATGCACTTCTAAGAATTCGCAAAGAAATCGCTTTGTCTGTTTGATAAAGCCTTAAATCTGTCAGTCGACACTTTAGTTACGCAATTTCGTTCGGAAAAAGTTCTTACGGGGTCGATCCATCTGCGTCTGCCTTAAGATTTATATATAGACTTTAACGTTCGCTAAACGGAGCCAACGATTTTTCACATGCGTTTTATGTAGGAGTTTTAAGAAATAAATGGTGCTGGATTGGATTTTTTGCGTGTACAAAATGTGCTGTAATTACATATATATAAAGCTACACTACCACTGACTCACTCACTGACTCACTGACATCGCTTTTCTCGGAAACTACGTGGAAAGTGGGGGGGATTTCGACGTGATCGTGTAGAGGTGCGCCGAGTGACCAGAGGAAAAATATAGCGATCTCGATCACCTTCGAATACCGAGTGGACCCCTGGTAGTGCGCAGAAACGGTGCCACCTGGAGGGGGGTGTCTGAACAAAAAATGCTCGGAACTGGTGGCGATTACCAGGGGTGGTGGAAAAATGGCGATTTTCGCGAAAACAAGATGGCCGCCGTACTTTGCCAAAATCGCCGTTTATGAATCCTTACGTCTCAAATTTGGCACACGTGCTCTGTTCGAGCCGGCGAATCGATCGGTGCCCCGTTCGAGTGGCTCCGGGCCCCCGTTTCCATTTTCCATACAACGTAAAATCCAACGGCCCGCGATAACGGTGAGAGTTGGGTGGGGGGTGTCGGAACTAAAAATGATCACCACCCTGGGACGCTACCAGGGAGCCATAGTGGGACGCTCGATTTTGGAATTTTTCCATTTTTGGCGCAAACATAAAAACGTAAATTTGGACGAGGTGGCGCAACGGAGAAATACACCAATGATGCATTCGTACTCGCCCAGCTCCCAGGATATCCAGAAAAATACGAAATCTTAAACTTTCCCTCATCTCTCGAAGACGGTCAACGGCCCGCGCAAACTGTAGCAGCTACATCTGGGGTGCTCGAACTAAACTTGGAGTAGACCTCGAGCAATTACCACAGAAAGTGAAAAAAATTCAAAATGGCGGATAAAATGGCCGCCGCCATACAATTTCTAAAACGGCCATTGCTGGGCCGATCGCGCTGAAACTTGGCACAAGGGCTTTAATCGAGCCGCACATTAAGGTGGGATACTCATAATTGAGTTTCCACCGCTGGTTTCCGAGTTTCATACAACGCAAAATTCGACGGCTCTCCGAAACGGCGCGAGATAGGTGGGGGGTGTAGAACTAAAAAATGATCAGGAAGATGGGGCGCTACCAGGGCAATGGAGAAATTTCAAATTGGACGCCATTTTTTTTTCAAAAATGGCCAATTTTTCAAAGCAAGATGGTGGCGCCGGTTACTTTACGATGGATCTAAAAATTGACTTTTGTGCTTTTATCGGCCATATTCACAAAACTGCATACTCAGAATCTCTCTCCGACCCCTGGTTTCCATTTTCCATACATCACGAAATTCAACGGCTCTCTGAACCGGTGGCAGGTAGGTTGGGGTCGTCGAAGTAAAAAATGCTTCAAAACCTGGTCCGCTTCCAGACATGTAAAAATTTTTGGTAAAAAGCGAATTTTTTTTTTCGAAAATTTTGTATGGAAATTTCCATAGTAGGAAGGGTAATCACATAGCAATAGCAAAAGACGGCGACGCGGGCTGCTTGCTGCCCGCGCACCGCGCAACCTCGAAGGTCTCCCGGAGTAGAAAATATTTATTAACTTTTGAACTACCGCACGAGCCAAGCGAGCGAAGCGAGCGAATCACGGCAGCGGCTGGCGTAAATATTCAAATAGGTAGCGAAGCGACGAGCGAGTTAGGTTAACTTTTGAACTACCGCACTAGCCAAGCGAGCGAAGCGAGCAAGTCACGTCAGCGGCCGGCGTAAATATTCAAAGAAGTAGCGAGGAGCGAAGCGACGAGCGAGTTAGGTTAACTTTTGAACTATTGCACTAGCCAAGCGAGCGAAGCGAGCAAGTCACATCAGCGGCCGGCGTAAATATTCAAAGAAGTAGCGAGGAGCGAAGCGACGAGCCAGTTAGGTTAACTTTTGAACTACCGCACTAGCCAAGCGAGCAAGTCACGTCAGCGGCTGGCGTAAATATTCAAAGAAGTAGCGAGGAGCGAAGCGACGAGCCAGTTAGGTTAACTTTTGAACTAACGCACTAGCCAAGCGAGCGAAGCGAGCAAGTCACGTCAGCGGCCGGCGTAAATACTCAAAGAAGTAGCGACGAGCGTGTTAAGTAAACTCTTTAACAGTTTATTATGAAAAGTCACTGCCCACTATCGATTAGACACCTCAAAATGATGAAATTCGGGGATCACGTTTCAAGAATTTAACCAATATTTGAATAAGTAATTTATAAATAGTTTCGACTGACTGTAGAATCGCTGTTAGCAGATGTAACAAATGGACAGGAAATTCAAATGCATTTTCAAATGACTGAAGATTTCTGCCCTGAGATGAGCCGCGAGCTGCTTGCAGCTCGCGCACCACGCACCCTCGAAGGTGGACAGCCCCCCGGAATAGAAAATATTTTAATGGGGAATTTATAAGCACTTCCGATTTACTGTGGAATCGCTGTATGCAGATAAAAGCAAATTAACGGGGAATTTTAACGCATTTTCAAATGACTGAAGATTTTTGTCCCTGGAATGTACCGCGGGCTGCTTGCAGCCCGCGCACCACGCACTCTCGATGGTGGATAGCCCCCCGGAATAGAAAATATTTGAATGGGTAATTTATAAGCAGTTTCGACTGACTGTAGAATCGCTGTTAGCAGATGTTACAAATGGACAGGAAATTCGAATGCATTTTCAAATGACTGCCCTATTGCTTCAACCCAGAGGCAAAAGAGGCTCGCGGGCTGCTTGCAGCCCGCGCACCACGCACCCTCGAAGGTCGACAGCATTCCAGAATAGAAATTTTTTTAAGTGGGAATTTATAAGCACTTCCGATTGACTGTGGAATTGCTGTTAGCAGAAAATTACAAATTAACTTGGAATTCTAACACATTTTCTAATGACTGCCCTATTGCTTCAACCCAGGGGCAAAAGGGGCTCGCGGGCTGCTTGCAGCCCGCGCACAACGCACCAGCTAGTCTTCTTATATATAAAAATGAATCGCAAAATGTGTTGGTAAGCGCATAACTCGAGAACGGCTGAACCGATTTCGATAATTCTTTTTTTATTATATTCCTTGAAGTACGAGGATGGTTCTTATGTAGAGAAAACGTAAACATGTACCACGGGCGAAGCCGGGGCGGACCGCTAGTCTTCTATAATATAAAAATGAATCGCAAAATGTGTTGGTAAGCGCATAACTCGAGAACGGCTGAACCGATTTCGATAATTCTTTTTTTATTATATTCCTTGAAGTACGAGGATGGTTTTTATGTAGAGAAAACGTAAATATGTACCACGGGCGAAGCCGGGGCGGACCGCTAGTCTTATATATAAAAATGAATCGCAAAATGTGTTGGTAAGCGCATAACTCGAGAACGGCTGAACCGATTTCGATAATTCTTTTTTTATTATATTCCTTGAAGTACGAGGATGGTTTTTATGTAGAGAAAACGTAGATATGTACCACGGGCGAAGCCGGGGCGGACCGCTAGTATTATATAAATCTCGTGTCACAATGTTTGTCCTCAATGGACTCCTAAACCACTTAACCGTTTATAATAAAATTCGCACACCATGTGCAGTTCGATCCAACTTGAAGGATAGTTTAAACATGTAGGTACCACAGGCGAAGACGGGGCGTATCCTGTACGTAGCATATTGGTATACAGCATTTAATCTGATGATCGCTTTTGGAAATATATTGAGAACTTCAATCATTTTCGGAACATAATAATAATAATATGTTAATATGAACACGGAAAATTAAATAAAGTGTTTTTTAAAAGTTAAATGTAACGTTTTACAAAATTTATAATAATGGCGAAGTAAATTGATATTTATAATGACTTTGTTTACTCATAAAAGACATTTATTATGAAGTAAAATCAAAACTTATTTCTGAAAGGCAATAAATATTTCAAATAATAAACGAGCATCGTAATTATTGAGCAGTTAAATTAATTACAATATACATCAGCAATTACTCGATTGTTTGTCATTGCTCACAATATTTGCAGTCCATTAAACGAAAATCTACATTTTGTAATTAAATTTAAAACCTGGAATAAATGACAGTTCCTGTTTACTATTATGGGTAAATTTATTTTCTAAAGTAGATATTGAAATAACATGGCGATCTCCTTACTTCAATTCCATGTAGTTTAATTGAAGTAACTATGTATTTCTTTGTATTTACATTTGCCTTTGCCTTTTATTATAACACCAACATTTTATTAAAAATCTACTAAAAAGTACAGAAACGAACAGTTGAACACCCTAAGAGAAAAACTATGAACATACAAAAATATTGTTATCACTTTATTCTTAACTATTATTAAGTCCTTTCACTAACCTTGTAGCTATAGAATGCTCTAGAACTTTAAGACATAATTTATTAAAGTGAAACTTTTATTACATCGTCTCAAACTTTTTGGTCTGTGTAGCGCATGTCGCGTGTATCGCGGCTGCCGAGTAGGTATGCAGCCGACCGTCACGCGACATGCGCTACACAAAGCAGTGTTCGGAACCGTTCGAACAGTTTCACTTTTACCGTGGTTTCATAAAACCACACAACATTTTTTAATTAATATCAATATTTCCAATTGATATATACTTACATATATACATATAAAACTTATTACTTTCGCATATAAGGCTTATTATTGAGGAAACCGCTGGAGGCATCGCAATGTGGCTGCCTCTAATGGAAAAGTTAGGGTACGGTCTTGTTTCCTTGGTTTATATCAATTTTAGAAGCTATTAATATTTAATACTTAACACCATAATATACTTTTGTTTTTGTTTTATTTGCTTTTAAATTTTATATTAGAGATCTTTTATATTATTTTAAATAAGTGAATTTAAGACAATATTTAAATTACAAATGGCTCTTGATATCTTTTAGATTGAATACTAACATTAAATTACCTATGTAAGTAAGCTTCTTGTGTAGTTATACTTACTGGAAAATGTGTGCTCAAAACGACGATTTTTAATATAATATGACGTATGGCAGTATAAATTTATTTTATGCTCCGAACAGCCGTAATAGGTGTAAATAAAACCAATGAACATAATAATATATTATGATCTCACATTTTCACAAATATGAACGTATTGTTATTTCACATTTTCTCGCAATTTTAAAAACATGAAACCACAAATTAAATCCTTCAATACATTTATTAACAACATGCACATTTAATTACAAAACAGTCGGCTGATATAAAGATCATCTATTAAATATTAACATATTTTATGAAGGACTTACATTTAAAATCATCCTATTTCATCGTTAATTTTAGTTAGCTTTCCGCCCACGGCTTCGCCCGCTTTGTCTAAAACCTAACACCTTCTCTTGAATCACTCTATTTTTAAAAGAAATTGCAAAATCGCAAAGATTTAAGCATACATAGGGACAGAGAAAGCGGTTTTATACTATGTAGTGAAGAGTCATAAAGTTCAACATACAATAACTTTAGATTAAAAAATAACCCAAAGCCCTCGATAAAGAAGCATCACCGTTTGCATAAAATTGTTTTCATTAACTTTTATCAGCGTCGTTTTAAATTCCTTTGTTGGGGCCTACATAAACTAATGAATATTTTTGAAGGTTTCTTTAGGATTCGGAAAGTGATCAAGCTATTGAATATGCAAAACTAATCTTTAGTTTATTAATTATGTATTCCTTTGAGGATCGGAATTAGGTCTGGATATCGCTTTCATTACGGATTATTTTATTCTGTTATACGCGTTGAAGCAATTTACCTTTTCGCTTCGAATGGAATATGCTTTGATTTCTATTTTTGTTTGTGACCGGATAGACTGAAAAGTATCTATGTTTGGTTTGGTTTTTACAATCTTTCGCCTTATGAAAACGCCGCCATAAGTGTGTTTTAATATATTTGTGTGTGATACGTTTTTATTTTTTTAAAGTAAAACCACATGTTGAGTAGTGCTGCTGCCCCCGATCAGCGAATTGCATATGTGCGTCCCTACACCACAGAATACAATATAATAGTAGCTAAACGCTACAGAACGGACACTCTCCGCCTCCCGTCAAAATTAAACACCTCACCCCGCACGATCACGCTATAGATGGCCCGCATTTTTCCGTGGACGATACGCAACGAAGATTGACAACATTAATCAAATTGACTTAAAGTAATTTTATTATTTTGGATTTGTGATTATCGTTCTATGTAGAAAATGGTTAGATATTGTGCTGTTTACGGATGTATTTCATCAGAAGAACGCGAATTTTTTTTACGCTAGTCACAAATGTGCCAACTATAAAGCATTAACAAACACATTTGCAGTCTCTACAGTGTGACTGTCAAAACGATAATTTTGTATGGAGTTTCCGGGGTGTGGTAAAACTGAAAAGTCATTAATTAATAATTATATTATTGCGTTTTTAAATCAACAATGGTGAAAAAATAATAAGAAGGGTATAGTAGAGTAATATTTGGATATGGGTAACTTTTTAATTTTATAGATGTTTCTATAAAATTAAAAAGTACTACGTTGATTTAAAAACCCGATTTAAATAAATACAAATAATTACACACCGCAAAATAAAGCAGTGTATCACATTTTTAAATAGGTAATCTGTCACATTACAAACAATATAAAATAAAAGGTTTATTTTATTATTAATATCCACATAAGTACATGACAAACGTTTAAAACCTTTGTATAAAAAGATCATTGAAATGGCCAGAACGCGTAATTGAGTCGCAACGAGCTTTATTGACTGTCAACTGTTACATGGAACGGATATGGAAGGGGATAAAACGTTTAATTGTTTCATATTGTGAAGCGGTTTTTTGTTTAATAATGTGTGTGTGTATTTGTGAGTGTGTGTGCGTAAGTATGTTTGTGTGTGTGTAATTATTTGTGTGTGTGCACGATACTTGTTCACGATATAATGTTTCAATGTACATAACATATGAATTAATATATGTATATAAATAATTCCCATGTAAATATTAACTCGGAACAGGGATATCGTGTGTGTGTGTGTGTTAAAATTGCACGCTTTAGACAGAGGTTGTTCTAACTTTACTAACGTAGATATGGTTACACTATGGACAAAAGAATAAGATTTTATGAAAAAAAAAAATTTAAGACATCCCCGTAATTAGTTATGATATCGATACATTTTAAGAAATTAATTAATTTCTCCTCGATATTACTTGAACCATTTAATAATTAATAAAGAAGAAATTAGTTTTGAATATTTAATACAGCCTGTCTTAAATCAATGATTCTTAGAAACCTCGGGAAATATTAATTACAAAAGCGGTTTTGGGCAAATTTGGATAAATTCTAATTATTAAGGAACGGAATATTTTTTGTAGAAACTTCAAAGGGATGAAATAGGATGAAACAGTGTTGTGGTTGTTAACCTGAGATACGGTGTGATACGGCGGTTAGTGAAATATATAAATACATTATAGTATTCACCAATTTATATGTACATACAGAATTAACACATTTAAATGTTATAATATAAATAAAAACAGTATGTAGGTATAGTATTCACCAATTTTACACGATATACTTACTACTAGGAATAATCCATACTAATATTATAAATGCGAAAGTAACTCTGTCTGTCTGTCTGTTACTCAATCACGCCTTAACTACTGAACCAATTTGCATGAAATTTGGTATAGAGATATTTTGATACCCGAGAAAGGACATAGGATATGTTTTATCCCGGAAATCCTACGGGAACGGGTTTTTCTTCGAAAACGCGGGCGGAGAGCTAGTACGAAAATATAACGAACCCGACTTGGGTTAGTTACACTACCTACTTATAACATAAGAACGAATGAACGCATCTAAATATTTTTTTGTTTTGTTACATTCTGTTCATCTGTTAAAATTTTGTAAAAATAACTAAACAATATGTTTACAGTCTACCCGGACGGAGTCGAGATAAACAACTTAGTTATGAATAAAAGAAATGTAAACAGAACATACTATCACAGCTCATCACATCTGGAAGTTTTCAAATACCCAAAATACACCTAAATAACACTTGGAAACGGTACCGAATACCGGTATAAACGTACCGTTTGAAAACTAAATAAGCGGAATTAACTGCACCGACCGTCTGGCAATTACTCTCTGTCCGTCGGAATGCCATTTTTCGACGCAGCTCTGTAATTTCGGCCACCGTGTTTCGCAATTTATCGAGCCACATCACTAATTTATTGATAATTGATAACGTTAATCAGGATTACGTTGTGTGAGTGATGTGCTCCGAAAAACCGGTATTTGGTTAATGCTAGTGTTAGTTTGTGGTTTAGAATGAGTATGTAAGATACCTACTCAAATTGTATCGACCTATGTATTAATTTAATAAATTGTAATTTTCGAATAAAGAAAAAAAGAGCGTGCCTAGTACACGTGTCAGAAGTGAAACTTCTTTGGAAAGATTCAAAGATACCATAATCGTCACCTTCCATGACGTGACCTTGAAATTTTACTCACAACGCGCCTAAAGAAGTTTCACTTAAAGATAAATTAAGACATGTTGCATGAATAGGTAATATTTCAGTTTCGATGCGATTTTTAATGGCCATGTTTTATAATAATTTGGTATAACAAATATTAGTTATCATTAGAAAACATCACGCTTATGCTAATTCTATAATAGATGACCTTTTTGATCTAGTGATTAATAAGCGAGCGAAAGAAGGGATTCGGGAAGAGACCCGGGTTGTTCCCAAAGGGCTTTAATCAAAAATGTCATCATTCATCATTCATCATTCATTTTGACGACGCGGTTGGCGCAGTGGTAAAGTAACTGCCTACTGAGCCGACGGTCCCGGGTTCGATCCCCGGTCAGGGCAAATATTTGTGTGATGAACTCAATTATTTGTTCTTGGGTCTGGGTGTTATTATCTATATATGTATTTATTAAATATTATATTTATCGTCGCCTAGTACCCACAACACAAGCCTTAATTGAGCTTACTGTGGGACTAGGTCGATTTGTGTAATAATGTCCTATAATATTTAATATTTAATTTTAATTTAATTTGATTATGAGAGAGTGCATTGACTGGTATTTTGCATTATATGGAAGATATTCTTTTCTTAATTGCTAAATAAACATTTTTATTAGTAAAATTAATAATCTTAATGTAGTTTCTAGACTGAATTTCTTTTCAATCAAATATAATCGTGAACATAAAATATTATGTAAAAAAATATTTTTAAAGCAAAATAATCTATTTCGACATTGCTCTTTAAAATCATTTCTATCTACATTACACGGCATACTCCTAGAATGCACTAGTCTTTTCGTGTTTATAAATGTATAACTTCTTTCGCCACCAAAGCATAGCCACCTAAAATTCCTTGCTAATATTTATTCCACTCTGATCATTTAAATGCAACACGACCAAATTCGAAATACCGTTCACGTAAAACCGACATGCACAACATTTCAGCATTCAAAATTAATCGAATAACACCGAGATGTCGCTCCAACCGCGTTCGGATTGTTTACACGGCCCTGTCTGTGGTCAGTAAGAACTAAGAACATTGAAGATTATCCGGATCCGTTTAGTGCTGTGTCTAATTGTTTGATATCGCTTTGACCAATCCGGTATCCGTTTTGAGATCCGGATAGTGCAGCTTGAACGAGATATTTTATAGTGCGGTGATGTGGACATTTAGGCAAATCTTGCCGGTTCTTCTCCATAGATACTTCTTTCCGAATCGGTGGTAAATGTTAAAAATATGTAATGATAATTCGAAAGTGCTTCTAAATGAAGTCTGATTGAATAAATAAATGTTTGAGTTTGAGTTTAAATATGGTGCTTTTATCTGGAGTTATATTTAAATACCAGAAAAATTGAGAATATGAGTAAAAATAGACTTCGTGTTAATGCGTTTTTGGAATCTACGTACGAAAATAGATTTCTTATACTACATTGTTTCTCAAATACCAAAAATAGGTTGGGAATAATTAATTTAATATAATACAATATAAAATTAATAATGTGAACATTTTCGATAGACCTCGCTTCAGTAATAATTCGAATACCCAAAGCCAAATTGAAATGTCTTCAATCTTGACTATTTAGAATCTTGAAATTGTTTAATTGAATTTGAGGTGAATTCATAGGATTATTTAAAGCGTCTTCGCTCAAGCCAACAAGAGGGATTAGACTTTGACAAGTTGTCATAGGTTAATTAAATGCTGTTTTGTTTTTACAAGCTTAACATTACCCGCTTTGGTAATCTAATCTTAGTGGGGTTTAGACTAATTCTGCGTTTTCTATATTGAGCAAACAGTATATATTATTATAATATAGACATTTTGGGGTACTTAACGTATTGAAATATATTTATTGAGGAATGGAATAGGATCGATGGAGTGAACAGTCTTAAGTTATAAAGAAAAATGCATGTGTTAAAACGAGTAATTTTACATCATGATACAGTGACATATTATAGCAAAGGTAAATATAGAATAAATGTGAAATGTGAATGTGAAACAATTTATATCTTACACGACCCGAGTTACATCAATGTTTAACTCATTTTCTTCAAAAATAAACAAAATTCGCAATGCCACAATCTAAAATTTACAATTTACATCCTACCCATAATTCATACAGTAGGTTCATCTACGTTATACGTAGAATTTATTAGAGATTAACCAGAATTGAGAAATGGTTTGAATTGCTAAGTGATAAATGTAGATATTCTCAAAATTAATGAGCTAATTTCAAGAATACAAGTTACCTAATAACAAAAGGTAATTAATCCTAGTTCCTAGGAACCACGAACGCGTTAAATTCCTAACCACGATAAGTTAAATTGTATGTCATTGATCTTTACCGGTTTTCATTCGGGAATCGATTTAGTCGACTCGGACGAGTGTTTTACAAACGATCGTAGTTTTAATCGAGTTGGTGAATCGATTACGTGATTGCAAATAGTTCGCTGATGTGTTACGTTGAATTGTGTTAAATTGCGTCGTGTGGAATGTTCATTATGTTAACGGCTAATGTGTTTTCTTTTGGCTTCTTTTTCGTTTCCATAGTCATAGGAAAATATACCTTTCTTGTGTAATGTATTTTATTCGTATGTTTGTTTTTATACGTTTATTTAACGCGTGAAAAAAACTACTTACGAGTTTATAGGTACCTTAGGATTCGCTTATGAATAAAATGAATGCAATAATTTTGAATGCGTTAAAATCTTTAATTCCATTTAACTAGTTTAATTAATGTGAGAGTACATAATATATAAATGATAATTCAAGAAAAAAAATTAGAATTACTTAATTTCTCAAATTGTGTTTGCTAGATGTTTTATTATTCATTTTTTTGTTATTTCAATTATTTGTCTTTTAAAGAATTATCTCGCTTCTTTTACGATAATGTCGAGCAAATTACCCTAAGATACTCTAAAAACCTAACCTAAAAAGACGTTCATATTATAACGCTATTAAACCATTCGAATATCCCGAGTTATGTTCAACATTATAATAACGCGATTTTCTTCCTCATTAAAATATTATAGTATCATAAATATAAGCAATCAATAGCTCAATTAATAACGTAAAGGCAATTTACGGGGACAAACAATCTCAAAGTTTATTACTATAACGTTATCAATAACGGTATCGGTATCGGTATCATAACCGTTGTGTAACTATTTATCTCGGATAGCATTAATCATTCGTTACAACGATTATTAACGGTATATTAGGTAGAAATTAAACAGCCATCATAGTTAACTCCCTGAAAGTTAACAGTTGAACAGATAATTATAATTTATTAACGTAATGTGTTTATATCGGTTTGTCCTAATTATTCGTTAATTGTATTGTTGTAGAATTGTGTTGGATTAGTTGATTATAAAGACGTGACCTGAATTCGTTTGAATTTAAGGGAATTAGCACGCGCCGCAATATTGTTAGTTCTAGGTAAATTTTGTTAACAGTTTCATATTTTTTAAGTTCATATTAATTGTAATGACCAAATATTATATGAACATAACATGTATTTTTGTACACCTACTTATATATGGAACTTTATTTCATAAAAAAATGAATTTAATACTGTCAAACTAAAATAGTTTTTTTTTTACCTATAAATAATCTTTTCAATATACCTACGTTCTATGTATGTGTTTATAATCATCTAAAATATTTGACATTCACACACACTTATATTTATTGAAAAAATAACCTATAAATTATACCATCTATAGTGTACACAATTTGTTTAAGCAACACTTCTTCATATTAAAATGTATCTATGAGCAAGCAGGTGTTGCCAGCTAAGGATCGATCATGTCTGACAGCTTCTGAGAGTTATTTCCTATGAGATTGCCAGCCTTAAATTGGTATACAAGTTATTTATGCTTTTATCTACAGAACTTTTATCCATTTTAGTTAACACGAGTTATAATAATTTTGCTATATAATATTTATTAGAGTTTGATTTTACGCGAGTATTATACATTAAAAAAATAAAGATTTGAATGGATATGACAATATATTGGATAAATCTTGTTTTAAATCCGTTAAAGTCTTTATTTTCTAATTTTGCCATATGTTTACACATTTTGTTTTAGTCGACACGTAAGTTAAAATAATTTTTGACTCTTCCGTTCCTAAATACCACATAATATTTTCTCCGAATAATATTTAAGAAGCCTCCATTCCTCTGAGGCGCTGACTCCACGAGCGAGAGAATCGC
Source organism: Colias eurytheme (assembly GCF_061535395.1). Lineage (NCBI taxonomy): Eukaryota > Metazoa > Arthropoda > Insecta > Lepidoptera > Pieridae > Colias > Colias eurytheme. The sequence goes on along the minus strand of NC_142998.1, from coordinate 8,992,318 downwards.
GGCGATATTATCGTCGTGCCACGTATTTCTATACACTCTCTATGGAACCGTCTCCACACGGCGATATTATCGCCGCGATAGGACGAGTGGCAATGAGCGCGCGAAACGTCATTACATCGTCGCTAGCCCGCTGCTAGTCGCGGCGGGCTAGCGACGAGCGCGCGGCGGGCCCGCTGTCAAACGCAGCGGCATTTCAGCGTTGCCTCTGGTCTTCTCGTAGTTCTCTTCAAGGAAACGTGACAGATACCGTTACGAGTCGCCGCGGAAACGCTGCGATTCCGTTACGACTCGTGACGATACACGGCGGAATTATCGCTCGTTCGTGGAGATTATCCGACGATATAAGGGCGGACTCGTCGCGATTCTCTCGCTCGTGGAGTCAGCGCCTGAGATCTGTGTAAATAGCGTTTTAATGGAAGATCTGGTTTCAATTTCTGGTTTTGGAATTCACTTGTAGAGATTTTCATTTTTATAGATAAAAGTAGAAATAAAAAGTTTGCCTGTCAAATATAATAAAATCTAGGTATATTATAATATAGTTATCTACTATAGTTTATTTTGAAAAGTTACAAGATACGCGACGAAAACACTGCCATTGTTTATCAACAACAAAAAGCGATTCTTCGATACATGTAAAATAATAAACACGTAAGCGCTTACAAAACCACATTGTCAGTGAAATGTGTTCAGCGTCACGCGCGTCAGTCAGCATATACTGACGTCACGGATAGAGTCACGCGGGTGACACGCTAAACATCCGCTCCGTGGCACGCCGTGACACGACCCCTTTGAATTGGAATTTGGAAATTGGTATTTCAATTGATACTAGTGTCGCATTACTTCGCTCAAAGCTGCTTAATGTGCCAGTGGTATTTTTCTATTGGCTTTGGTTTCTTTCGATTCAAATATGTCTCGCATTTCGCGCTTATGTGACTTCTTATAACTTGGAGCGAATAAAATTCTTTCTGTAGTACCGTTTAAACATGAAATTCGATCGGTATTTGAAGGCAGTTAGTGCAAGTGCCCATTAAACATTTTAAAGGGCATCTTCAATTAAACGTCGAGTTACAAATGGCTCTCAAAGTAAAATTAACCGAATTTAAAAAATATACTCCATCGTTTTCAAACAGACACTTGTGCATTCAAAATAGCAACCAGACTAGTTTTATGAAATTGTAATGAAAATATGATTCAGAGCTACAAAATAAGTTTTGAAAGGTAACCTATTAAAAACTCGAATTTCTATTACCCGAATCTTAAAACCCCGAAAACGGTTGTTAGAACTTTTAAAAGACAGATGTAATGAATGACAAATTTTTAAAATTCCTTTTTTAATTTTCCAGATGAATCAATTTCCAGATGCACCAAAACCAGATTTTTAAAAAGTATTTTTTTGTTTCCCGTATTCTCATAATCCAGATCTCAATATACCAGATTTTCAGAATACTTTTTTTTGTTTCCCATCGTACCATTTTCCAAATAAACTATTGCCAAATTTTCATAATCTTTTTATTTGGTTCCCATATAATCGTATAACAGATAAACTATTGCCAGATTTTCATAATCTTTTTATTTGATTTCCATACAATCGTGATTATACTATTACTATCGACTGAAAATAAACATTGTCAGTAAGTAAATTTATTGTTTTACTTGTCCATTACAGACCGGTTTTAGTGTCAAAGTCGACTCAGTAGGTTAGGTTTGAACTACGACTCCCACGCTAGAACTGACTCGCTATTGTTTTACTTGCCTGTTACAGAAAGGTTTAAGTATCAAATTCGACTCAGTAGGTTAGGTTAGGTTTGAACTGTGACCCCTCATGCACGAGCCGAGCGAGCGAAGCGAGCGTGCCGCGGCAGCGGCCGGCGAGTGCCAGAACCGACTCGCTATTGTTTTACTTGCCCATTACAGAAAGGTTTAAGTATCAAATTCGACTCAGTAAGTTAGGTTAGGTTTGAACTGTGACCCCCCCATGCACGAGCCGAGCGAGCGAAGCGAGCGTGCCGCGGCAGCGGCCGGCGAGTGCCAGAACCGACTCGCTATTGTTTTACTTGCCCATTACAGAAAGGTTAAAGTGTTAAAATCTATTCAGAAGGTTAGGTTAGGTTCGTGCTGCGTCCCCCTGGAAGGATTACGTTTTGCTGGATATCGTTTATTGGAATTTCAAAAATCTGGACATTGTTTGTCTGGATATCAATTAACTGTATTTCAAAAATTTGTGTTTTAAAAATCTGGCTTTCGTGCATATGGATTACGGTCATCTGGATTTTGTGCATTTAGATTTCGTATGTCTGGAATTCATTCGTCTGGATTGTAAAACGTCGTACAAATAAAGAAATGGGCAAATGAAATTCGGAGTTGCGATTATATGGAAAACAAAACTTCGAAATTTTAAAATTCGGGGTTATGAAAAAATGTCCAAACGTTTTCTGGATTATGATATTCGGAATATTAAAATTCGAGATTAAGATAGGTAACCGTTTTGAAAAGTTGGCTTTTCTTCGCGCGGGAACGTGACGAAAATGTGTACAAATTCACATGTCAAAAGCATAACATTACATATTTATGGGCGTACTTGGAAGTATTTTTTTCTAAGAATTCAATTTGCGTTCGCTCGCTATGCAACTCGGGATGACGTGTGACGGGATGAATTTCAATTTCGACGTGCCACTACAAAGTATTAATGCATACAGGACATGAGGGACAAGAAAAACAATCACAACTTTGCACTTGAAAATGAAATTAAAATTTGCTGTTTCAAAAATGAAATAAAAATTCGCTGTGTTAATAGTTAAAAACGGTAAGAAAGTTCTCACGTGTGTAGAGTATACGTTTTTGAAATAAAATATATTACAAAATGCACTGCTTTTTGTTTGTAAGTAGCAATAGGAATAAACGTCGAAAAGAAACAAAATTCAAAGTACCTAGTTAAGTGAGTATTGAAACCTGAAAAAGTTTAACCAGTAACATGATATTTTCAGTACAAATAAACAGGAATGACACGATTGTAATAATCGTGTAAATTAATTTTAAAGTTGACTGCGATAAAATAATACAAGCAATTACAGCACGTAATTTAAATTAACAAAATGTAAAGGACACAGTCCTCTTTGAATAGCGTTTAAAATGTAAATTTTTCTCTCGTCTGTTTTCATCCAATAAAAATAAATGGGGCACACAACAAACTTGCGTAAAAAGAAAATGTTTTAATGTTTTGGTCCCATGTGTTTCGGTGTAAGGACCTTTTTAGCTCGTTAATTAAGTACGTGGTTTTCCAATCTCCAACTACGCTGTAGTACTGAGCTTTTTTTTTATTTTCACCAGTATCACACGTAATTTTTTCACGTTCAAAATTGGTGCTTAAATTCTTTACCTTGGAGGTCTATTTTTATCATAACGCATGCAATACAACATTTTTCCTATTGGTTAGAGATAGTACTTTTTATGAAATATGATTTATAATCCGTAACATAAATATACTCAAACTCAAACATTTATTTATTCAATTAGACTTCTTCTAGACACACTTTTGAAACGTCATTACATATTTTAAAATTTACCACCGATTCGGAAAGCAGTATCTACGGAGAAGAACCGACAAGAAACTCCATAGTTGCTCTTTTAAATAATGTCAATAAATTTACATAATATGTAACTTATATCTATTTAACTACATAATATGCCAAAGAACTGTCCTGTGGTTTTTACGCGACAACCCTCCATGGGTTTTTATCGTACATATTATATTCCTGAATACTGTAGTATATTATTTTAATTTATTGTTTCGTCGTTAAAACTTTAATACATAATGTGACGCAAACACATATAAGACAGACCGATTTAATTTACCCTTTCCTAGATCATTTTCTAACATGTATAATCAGAAAGCATGCGCATATAATTTTACTTCTAATTTTCAATTCTAACATCCCACAATCATATAGTTTCAAACCGCAATTTAATTCAGAATTTAATACGCTAATATATTATGTAACTCGCCAACTCTAGAAAGTTAATACCAAAATATTTCAACAATGGCATGATTAGCAGACATCTAAGCCAGCGTGTTTACTATGAGTTGGATTTGTATTAGAATTTCAAATGAGTTAACCACTTGTTGTCCGGACTCAGCCACTCTGGTTAAACTACAAAAGTTTCGCATCACTTGATGACGTCAGCATTATACTAGTTTCCTAGTTCGTTAATTTACACTCATTACTATAATGGCTGATGGTTATGCAAGTGGGAAGGTTGAAGTTTATTTTAAGTATGCATTTTTGTCTTTAATTATGACATTTCGTATGTCTTACAAAAAAATAAAGCTGTAGAAGTATTGGACGTCCAAATTATCGGCTATTCTACTTCAAAACATTTCCAAATCTTCATTCTAATCAAAGAATGAAAACAAAAACAATTTATAAATAAAACACATCTAAATATAAAATTATAAAGACATCAGCCATATCGTCAAATCAAATCAAAATACTTATTAAACGTGATAATATCCTTCTTAATATGATACGAAGATATAAATCATTTAATTAAAAACACCAGCAAATACAAGTGATATGAACAAAACTCGGCGTTCTTTCAATTAAATATCTTCCTAAGAAATACCATTTACAAAATTTAATTTCTTTCCGTGTCCCAAATAAATATGCGTACAAAGAAAAGAACTCGGCGCTTAAGAAAATATAAAAGTCTCAAGAATTGGAGCGTAAGAATTAATAAATAAAAAGTTTAAATGTATATTTGAATGAATGGCCTCGATGTTTTAGACTAAGTGTGCGCATTTTAATGTGGCCATTATGCTGTAGGATTTTAGCTACGAAATTATTTATTTTGAAAGTAGTCTGTCCTCTTTTATCTTTACCTCTTTAAACTAAGAAATAATTTGAGAGCAGTCTGTCCTTTTTCTGTTTAAACTCAGTTCAAGTTTTAGGGTTTCTTAGTGGTATTGATTTTCGGTACACAGTTTGCTTCGTTGAAATGATGTGGCTTATTCTATAATCGTAGTCATTCACCAATTATTAGCTGTAAACCGCTACGTGGTATGAATTTCACATTGTACCTATTGTCGTCTACTTGTATTACTGTCTAGTAATCCTCACAGTACTTCTAGTAGCTCTAAAAATCTTGATCCACTAGATCGTTTGCCTTCTGATATATTATATTCATGGAACATGAATATTACCTTTTCTCCTCTTGCTCCTTTACCGATTCCCACCTATATTTTGGTGTACAAGAGCGTCATTTTGACATTGTTTTTGTAATAGGTCAAGTAATAGGTAGCGCAGGGTAGCGCTATCAAACGGATAATAGTAAATTCCTTCCTACAGAACCCAAGTCGGCTCGTCAAGTTCACGCAGAACTTCTCCAAATGTCTCGGCCTAAAAAGTTTTTCAATTAAGAGCATGCCGAGACGTACAGCGGAATTCTGAAAATTCCATGTTTTTCGTTTAATCTGAACCAACTGTGACCTCATTCCGTAATTCTTTGTATTATTTATTCTGTTTACATTATTATAAAATGTTAATTAAAAGTTTATTTTTTATTACGCTGTCTGATGTAAGGTTTGTCGTTCAAGATTACAAGTACGATTATGCTTTTGTTTAGAAATGTTGGTCGGAATCTTAGTAATAATGAGAATGAAATAACAATTCCTTGCGATAAACATGTTTTCTTCATAAAATGATTTAGAATTCTAATTTAGCAACCAATGCATAGATGGATAACTTGAAATCATTTCGTTCGGAAACCAATTTTCGTACAAACCTTCGAAAGTGCTCACACGTCGCGTGACATTCAATTTTCATTCTCAATAGAAAAGTAAATGAAACACATTGTAGGGAAGTCGCATTTCTCTTGATTTCCATACTGTTGATTGTAGCAAACGTCTGAGGAATATTACGGTATATAACACGTGATTCTCGTACTGTATGTAAAAAATGATTCGGTCTTACGAATATAATAGCTGTGTTTTCCACCCTAAAGTATATTTTTGTTAATGCGACAAATATATTGTATCAAAGGTTGTATTGAAGATTGTTCTGAATCGGTAGCACTGCGAGTTGTACCTAGTTTTATTGTATTCATCTGATTTACTTTTATTTCATTTTTAATGCATCTTTTTATGAAAAAAATAGATGTGCTGTATACTGCATTGTCTAGCCAATTTCATACAATTGGGAAGAAGCGAAATGCTATTTAAAAGTCTGCGCCAGCGTCGTGTTTATTACCATATATTATTCCAATGTAAAAAGATATTTCTTTAACTATAATATGCTACTCGTTTCATATGGCAAAATAATTTTTAAATTACGTACCTATTAGTAGTTTTCAATTAATCCTAACAACACAAAGTTTCTGCTGTATAATATAAATATTTATAAACAATTAAAACAAGCAATTTAAAGTTTTAACCGTATAACAACCAATTACAGTACCCACATAGTTCAGAGCATCTTTTGTCATTTAATCAGAGTTTATCCGAATTCCATTATTTATTCAGGGAACTTTACATTTCGAGTCAATCATAAATTAAACAATTACATTAAAATGATTGCTCCATTCATCGTGAATGATTGCAGTAATACCATTATGTACGGACATTATTTAATATATTTTGATTCATATTGCCAATTCTGAATTAATACGGAGTGTTTTAATGTATCTGGACCTTTTAAAGTTATTGGTAATTACTTATTAATATTTATGGGCGAGATTTATGTCATTTACAAAGCTAAGCGTAGAAATGTACATAGTAACTTTAAAATCAAATTTTGTAAGGCAATTAGTAGGTAATAAAATGTAATTAAAGTGCGTATGTTTTTCTATTGTAGGCCTTTATCAATTTGATTTATCGTCAGTCGATGCTGATTTTTTCCAATCATTTCAACTAGCTCATTAATTAGGATAATTTACATCAAAACCCAAGTGCTATTGCTCCAATAACCGATACATTTGTCTGCGAATCAATTATCCAAGAAGGGTTTGTGAGAAGATAATAATTTTGCATGTTTGTATAATGTTTGCCTATCTTGGATATCTGTAACCCATCCAACGTTAGCATATTTGTTTCAAATAGCAATATCACTTCTATCGAACGATTTGATTGCATTTATTGACTTTGAATCAAAATGTATGTCGTATAGCTTGTTTGTTTTATCATTGTGTTGTATTGTATCGTACGTACTGGACCTTTCACATGACGGGGGATTACCATAATGTTTTATAGCAGTTTTATTTCAAGTTTGGGAAAGTGATGGCGCTTGACAATCTATATAGAACTGTCAATTTTTACACTGGAAATAATACTGCTTCAAATCATCATGGTAAAGGGGCAATTCTCCCAAAGGTGCCAAAATGCTGCAACCCTATTTCAAAAGACGTAATTAAAGCCAAGTGTTTTATGACGATAAAATTCAGTTCGTTTTCAATTCCGTTAAGTGATGATCACGATAAAAAATGTAGGTATGAAACGTATTCGCTTTGAGCATAGTTGATTGGATGCGCCCATAAAGAGCTAGAAATGATAAAAATTTCAAATCGATAGAAGCATACCATATGAGTGATGCTTTTAAATTATTAATGCTTGCACTGAATGCTTCAATGTCGCTCTATGTTAATTGATTGTTTTGTTAATTGATTGTTTAGGAGTATTTCCTTCTATTTCTTCTATGTAACTGGTGCCAAAAAGTTGAATGAAATATGCAATTATGAAGCAATATTAAACTCTGACTTCAATAACAATAAGAATGAAAACGTGAAGTATTCGTATCATTCTTAGAAAGAACGTCTCTCTGACTCATAGTTAAAATATTCTCAGAACTTTCAAATCTTAGTTTTAAATTGGAAAAAGTTCAACAGACAAATGAAATAGTTCAATTTATCACTTATAATACCACAAGAGCCTTAAAATTATCGGGTATTTTCCGATAGGCGCGAGTGATTTTTCCTGAAAAACTTGACGACTTTATTTGTTTGCAGGGAACCTTGAGGGAAATGCCAGATAATTTTGAAGCTCGTGTGGTATTCGGGAGATTATTTTTCCGTCCCAAATGTCGGCCAATAATTTCACAATTGAATTGAACCTGTCAGTTTGACGTCAACGACCAGAGAAAATTTTCAAAAAATTATCAGTATAATACCATGTAGGTTGTACCACGTGACGTCGAATGGTGCAATTCTATTGGTCGATATTTGAGTCGGAAAAATAATCAACAACAACAATACCAGCAATCAGACGGAATACAGTTGCAATCAATATTGTTAGTATGACCAATTAGATGCAGTATTCAAAGGATTTAACAAAAGTACAACTTCGGTATCGCTGGTTTCTGCTGCGGGTATTGAAAATAGAAGTATTTCCTCCACAATTGGAGCAATTTAAATGTTTCTATGGCACAGATAGTACTGAAGATTGTGCATACAAAATCATTTGATTTAATTGTATCTGTTTTTAAAATAATTTTATTGGCTTTAAGTCATATTACGTCTACTTATAAATTTTATCCATATTTGACGTAATCACTGTTCAGTGTTCTAAGTCCTTATAAATATTATAATATAACCTAATTATTGAAAGTAAGAAATATAATACTGATTGAATCATTGTTTTAAGCAATCCAGACGATGTTTATTGAAATCTTGGCAACTTTAACGGGGCCGAAATAACCATTACAGCATAGATACAGATACCGTGTAACATGATAAATTCTAAATTAACTCATAAATTATACTGTGTAAACTAGGGAAAGGTTACGATGAAATTAATTTCGGGAAACTGCTTATTGTAGAAGGTAGCTATTGGCTAATTATTTTACGGTTTATTTAAAAGGTTTGTTTTGAAACGATCCAGAGGGGAGGTTTCATGGCATTTTTAAGTTTAAAATGTGTGGGCTTGACTATCTAACGTTGGGTACACTGCCGAAATAGGGTAATGATCTGTGAATAGTAAATGTATTTGTATAAGCTTTTAAGCTTTTATCATACGTTATATCGTTGGGGATACATTATTTATACTTTTTTACACTTGTAATCTGTAATATGATATTGTGTAGAAGTATTAATAAAGATGGTAGAAACCAACCCACATACATAAAAACAAGAAGATACATATCATTTGTAGTACACGCATAATAATAAAAGTTAAAATAAAATTTTAAGGATTAGACACGGCAAAATATGGCAATGACAGCTCAATAATTACAAGCATAAACGCAAATCCTTTGTCATACATGCATCAATTGAGATTTAATTGCATATTCCGTTCTGTAAATAAAACATAATTAACTGGTAGCTCGTGAAACAGGATTCTAATTGAAACTGTTAATATAACCGCAGAATATATCAGCTTGTGTTACGATAAATGGTATTCACGATTCCTTCTAAAACAGGTGACCAGGTGGTTGTGGTTAGAACGAACGAGTCAATTTAGTACTATTTCTTCAATAAATTTCTTTGGTGTATGTGTGGTTTTGGTTTGGTCGTGTGGGTATCAAGGTCCCTCGATAGCTTGTTTTCTTTCCTTTTAAATCTAGATTGGGTTTTGTATTTTGTAAACCGATGTATAGAGAAATAAGTTATACAACAGATGACAGGGTAAAACTTGGTCTATTATATTGAAAATGCTATCGTAGTTCAAAGATGAAAATCTATAGTAGGTTATAACTTATAAAAACAACCTGTAAACTGATAAATATTTCATGGAACAATTTCGTTTATGAATGACTACTTGAAACATGCGGCGTAATATTTCTTATAACTTAAAGTAAAAACACTATACTAAACTTAAATAAATATTCGAGAGCGTGTCCTTGATCCAAGTTAGCAATTTTGTAAGAGAAAATTTTGTTAAATACGTAGTGAGATATTTTATGTTCTTCTAGTCGGTTTTTTGTAATAAATGGATATTGAATTTTTTCGTACAGGTTTACTCAGCGAATATTCGAGTACTAGGCTCACAGAAAACCAACAGAGCTCTCAATTTTATATTCTCACTAGATTGAATTTGCCAATCCGTCTATGTATAACCTGTTGCATAGCTGAGCTGTTACAGTTTTTCGATTTTCGCTAGCTCAAGTATAAAATTTTTAGTGACCGTACGTAGAGAGATATTGTAAATGTTTTGGTTGTATACGAATCGTATTACGCAGTATGGAGTTTGAAATGTGTTATAAAAAATCTATAATAAATATATTTTATAATCATACGATGTAATTTTTATCCCGATTTTATGCAGTATAAAATACAGAGAGAGTGTGTCTACCTTCTATATAATACTACATCCATATTATAGCCTTATAAACTACAGCACACCGTAAGATATGGTATTACTATGTATTCATTGTAAATATACGTATTCTTCTTATTGTTTTCCTCTATACACTAGAAAACAATATGTTTCGTTGCGAAAGAGAGGCGAGAAATGTATCTAAATATTCTACAAACTGTTACCTAGTCAAAAGCCTCTCCCAAATCTAAAAATATGTAATTTAATTTGACATCTCAAATCTTGTTTCATCTAACTCTTAGTCCCTAAATATTTGCTTATCCGAACAGACAAATATCCCAAGTCAGCGGCCTGCGAAGTCCCATTTGCAGTAAATTAAACAGGCAACTATTCAGTTATTTCCCCAGGGCCCACTGGCAGGCCTATTTCAATCTACTTCAGGTTATATTTGGGTTATAAAATTTTCCTACATGAGCTAACGTTAATTATTTAAATGATATTCTATTTTTGGTCGTGGTTACCAATATTAATTATGTCATTTAAATGTGTAGATAAGGAGGCTTTACTTTGTTTTTCGTAAAATGCTCAATGTACAAATTTTCGCTGTATAATATTCTGTGTACATCTACAGAGAATTTCTAAAAGTATAATGGAATGTCTAAAATCAGAATTTTATTCGTAGTAGGTAAGAATATTTATCTATTTGGCTTCAACACAGAAATAAGTACGGCGGTTTTCATGTGTCAATCAATCGTCAATCAATCAATCATGTGTTTTACATTCGTAAGTAGCACACGCACAAGTAACATAATCAAATTATGGTTACAACGACCTTTTAACAAAAACTTTGAACTGTAAACGTGCATATCAGCGAAAATAATAACAACTGTCACTTATTATGAGTGTCAGAGGGTTTATAGTATTTAATGTATTTAACCCGGATTTACGCGCACCTGCCTACCGTGTCGTTTGTCACAACAATATAGGGTACAAGGGACCACGTGTTTAAATTTTGTAAGTATACTTCTTTTACACGTATTTCGCGTGTGTTATAATATAATAAATATATATACGATTTTCGTGCCCGCTGATAAATTTAGAACGCTTTGTAGAGATGGGCACAGTATTACAATATCTATACATCTATACAAATATTATAAAGAGGAAAGGTTTGATTTTTTGTTTGTTTGTTTGTTTGTATGAATTGAATAGGCTCCGAAACTACTTGGCAGATTTGAAAAATTCTTTAAAAGCTACATCATTTCTGAGTGACATAGGCTAGGTTTTATCCCGGAAATCCCACGGGAACGGGAACTATGCGGGTTTTTTTTTGAAAACGCGGGCGAAGCCGCAGGCGGAAAGCTAGTAGGAAATAATATTGTAATACTGTGACATGGGTTAGTTTAATATAGTTAGGTATTTAGGTAATTTTCAACTGAACTAAATCGTTTTATATTTGGGTAGGTACAAGCTTTGCTAGTAATTAATGTGTACTTAACGATGTTTATGTGTATAAAATTAAGTTTAAGATTTACACGTGTCAATGTTAAATTATATTATTTATCCTATTTACAAATAGGTAGTAAGGTAGATAATGACTGTTTTTGGTAACACATTTTCAATGTTGTATTAACTAAAACTATTTACTACTAAACTATTTTCCTCTTTTGTTGGTTAATTTGGATAACGATTTAGGTATTATTTAATACTTAGTTAACGATGTTTGTCTGTATTATAATAAGTTCGGAGTCTACACGTGTTTGTAGATATAACATAACATTATTGAAATGATCTGTTTATGTCTGTTGAAATTGACGAGAATAATTTATTGTATTACTAGATTTCCGCCCGCGGCTTCGCCCGCGTTTTCAAAGGAAAACGCGCATAGTTCCCGTTCCCGTGGGATTTCCGGGATAAAACCTATCCTATGTGTTAATCCAAGTTACCCTCTATATGTGTGCTAAATTTCATTGTAATCGGTTCAGTAGTTTTTACGTGAAAGAGTAACAAACATCCATACATCCATACAAACTTTCGCCTTTATAATAGTATTAAGATATTGTTAGGAGTAATAGGTATTTTACTGAATAAATTCGTAGTTTCAGTTATATTATGCCTAAAGTGATAGGTAATTAGAATAATTTATTTTACGTTAGAATATTACGAGATTGATGGTAGGGAACGTTTTGTATTATTTGTTTATCTATTCATAACATATTCATAATAACATCAATGCATGAACAAAAGTATTGTAGCACAAAAATTCACCATTCCCTTTATTTCAATAACTAAATTTTGTCATCTAAAATGCTAACCCGAAAAATATCCCGCCAAAAGCAATAACCCTTAACGCGCGCATAAACCAGGCATTATCAACCAGTACATGCACATACGACGTTTTAAACCCTCACATTTGTTTGCAAATAGTTACGGCGTATAGGAATAATTTGAAATTCGACGCTGTTGCCACGTCCAGTACAGAATTTCAATTCGGTTCGCTTCGCTTCGCCCGCCACGTACTAGCGGGAGTTGGGGATGAATGTGAAATTAGAATTCCTTTAAACGCTTAGCGGATGTCGCATAGTTGTTTTTTGCTTTTACAGAACGGATCGGAGTCAATGTTGTTAGGTAGGAAATAGGCAATTGTTTACACCTCATGGCTGGTAAAAGAAATATATTTTATGGAAAAGCTAAAAATATTTCAGAAAATAGTCGTATGTGGCATTTGATGATACAAACTTCGAATAAGGTTACGAGGATCAAGAAAATTAAGTACAACTAGTAATGTTTATTTTTTAATAAAGGGACACGCAAATATATTTCTATCTCGATTGTTAAATAAAAATAAATTTTGCACATTGCACATGCATGCATGCGTTTCTATCCAACAATTTTCGCCTTAACCATTAAGAGTATACAACTTCGTCCATCAAAACATTCGATCCATAAATCAAACAATAGACAATATAATATACAGATTAAATATAACGCCAATTTGTCAATTTAAAAATCAATTGTTACCAACTGTATCCAGTTCAATCCAGATTTTCTATTCAAACATCGATTGAAATTTGTCGGGCGAAGCTGGCCGGTTTCATTTCAAAAGTTCATTCAATTAATTCGTTTGTTAGTTAAACGAAATAGAAACTGTGTTTGTTTTCAATTGACAGTTTATATTATTTAACGCGATTGTGTTAGTTTGAATAGGATGGTAATAGATTGTGATACTCTGTAGAATTCTGTTTTTTAAAGCTACGTTGTTTATGGGCTTCACACTGTGTATTCGACTGGTTAGGCACATCATAATCTGATGCTTTGATATAACACATCCATTATAAGATCATAATATAACGTTCACTCAACATGATTCGCCTTCAAAAGTAGGTTATATAATATCATTACAAATAACGTATAAAAATCTTTGCTCATGCTTATCTAAACATCTTTTACTTCTTACCTTCCCCTTCTGTTTGTTTTCTTCGATGTAATAATTATTGTATTTCAATAGCTTGATGTCTTACTTCTATTATCAGGTTATCGTTTCAGGGGGTAGTTGCAAATATTCATATTGCTATGTCATCGTATCAAGTTTTGGTTTCATTATAAAAAAAATTATGTTTTGGCGTGTTTAACCATATTTCCCTATTGCCATCATCTGCATATCGCATTGTAATATATTATGGTGTGTTTTACCATTTGTCAAGTTCCCAAAGTATTTATAAAATCACACATCTTCTCTTCTTGAACCATACCAATAATAACAGATATAATATTGTTTATCCTTATTAGATTGTTACTACCAAACGTCATCTAATTTCACCGAGAAACAATGTCAATACCACAATCACGTTAATAGCTGTGTTAATACTTTAGTGACCTTAGATCTGCCACATCGAGTTAATACAATTAGTGGCACTTAATTAGAGATGGTATATTTACACAAAACAGTTACATATCCCCAATCAAGTAATCAAGCTATTGCTAATTACATCAAAATTCAAGTTAGTTCTAGGTTTGAGCAAACTTAATCAAATGGCGGCGTCAAAACGCTAGCTTGGATAGTGTGTTTTGGAAATTAGTGATTGGGTATTTCATACGATTTAGATTTTCGGAGTTATTTAAGAGCGATAATTGGATTCAAATTATTATTTTGTATTAAAGAGTGTTTATGTACATCCGGATGGAGGGGAAAATTTTTAAGTTTGTATTTTTGGTTTAAGATTTATCAGATTTTCTTTTAATAATTTAATCATGTCACCTTTTTGACACAAATAACGAAATATGGATGGATTCGAATTTACATTTCGATACCTCCGTAATCACATGAATATTCACCGACCTAAGAAGGATGAAGTCATGAAAATCAAAAAGTTATTTCAAGTTATAACCACTTATAGGCGATGGAAAAGATTTCACCGTAATACATCGTACTTCCGAAAATGTGTAAATTGCCCAACAATTCTTAACTAATCAACGCCACTTACAAATTTATCATCACATCAAACTCCATACATACTTAACTAGAGTAATAAAGTATGATTAACACACGAAATTCGTTAGAACTTTCTAACAAATATGCATTACTTATATTAGCAACTTCGCATATTCGTCGGCGGAATTATTTCAATTGTTCTCTGGTGAAACTTGAATGAGCAGAATTATTGTCTTAATCGGCATCCCTAAAGCAATTTACTTTTCGATCTTACAAACGGGGTAGCACGCTGCTGTTAAATTTTAATAATGTAAAAATTTGTTCGCTCGGCTGCTATTATTATCGTCGGGGCGTGCGATTGTGAGAGATAGCCCTGTTGGTGGTAAGGTAAGGAACTTTTATAAGGTACCTATTAATAAGGAGACTTAAAAATTCCTGTTACCTACCAAAACTTTCGTATTCACAACATACCTACACTTTAATAATTAGTTTGTTAAGCAATGATGAATCTTTAAGAATTTGGTCAGGTTAAATCATAAAACATAATTAGTGTAGTATTCATATCAATGAATACTACACCATTAATTATGTTTTATCTTCCTTTGCCTGGTCATTGACCATTTTTGATTTAATTATTATAATATACCGTAACCTCACAAAAAATAATGAACATAATACATGAGGAGACTGAAATCTCATAGTTTTATGATAAAATCTTATATTTTAATTAAAAGTGATAATTGAAGTAATAGAAAGTGATATTCACAATTTGCATTGGTAGTAATGACGTCTAGAAACAGGTAATATAAAAAGATGCCAGAATTCTAATATCTGAGAAAGTATTATCTAGATTTTAGAACTGTAATAAAGGGCTTATGATGAAACGAGATTTTAATATTTCATTTTGAGCAAAATGTCCCAATTTTTGGATAAAACGAATAAAGTTATATTGGAATGTTTGATCTTTTTTTCGTCCCTTGCAAATAATATATTAATATCTTCAAAGCATATTTTGCTAAAACCCAAAAAGAACAATAAATTATGAATTGAGTAGCGAGTGTAATGGCTATTAATAATTATCGTGCAAATTACTAAACGCCATTATTATAATTGTCAATTTAATAATTCAATGTTTTACTACGCAATCCAATGATTGCTAACGTATCTATTGTAATGAAGTAATAAAAAAATATTCTAAGTACTTTACATTTAGCATTTTTCGCCGATTCCATTCACATTCACATTATCTCTAAAAATTTTCCTTCCGCACGTGTGGTTGTCTGGAAGATGACGAGTTTTTTAGTGATAAGACTTTAACGACGAATAACTTAATTATTAAGTTATCTCAATAAAATAAAGTATGAATAAATAATAAATAAATAATTTTGATGCAATGGTAGGTTCACTCCATGCTCGTACATAAATTATGATCACTTCATATCTATCATAATTATTATGCTAACATAGAAATACTCCAACCGCTCACACCTTCTGCATTTCAAATATTCCATACCCTTGTGATGGAATTTCATTATCAACTGAAATTAATTGAAAAACTTTTGTGCCCCAAAATGTTTGTTATGTACAGAATTGTTAAGCAGCTGTCAAACGGTTATCTGACGTGTTATGATAATGTCTTCCACGATCGGAAGTGAATTGTAACGCATGGGAATAGATGTCAAATTTGTAAGTCAACAACTGTGTTATATAACGTATTTGTTCTGAAATGCTTTTATTGTGGTATGAATGTTGTAAAGTATATTGATTTCTTGAAAGTATCTTTCGGTGACGTTGGAACTTGATACTGCGTTTTATGGTTTTTATATAAAGAAGATATTAAGTGAACGTAAAATTTTAAATGTAATTATGTAAATTGTAAGTGTCATATTCTTTGGTAGCTTCAACATTTGACGTAGGCTTTCGTTATTTTCCATTTCATAACGTTCGTAAATCATAATACCGACAATAATAGACATAAGCTTGTGCTTTCCTTAAAAACATATAACAAAACACAACCTTTGACAGACCGAAAATAGTCCGATTCATTCCTTCCGTGAAACTTCGCCCGAACTGATACATCAACACAGATAAAATATAAATCTAAAAGGAAAACAAAAACCGAATAAAACGTACAAAACCCACGACCTATATCCACCGTGAATGTGAAATTTCGAGTGATTTTTTTCGAAATGTCGACTGACATTTTGAAACGAACTAAATCTGTAGACGACTCCCTTGGGTGGTTACTCTCGTCTAGATTGGGTAGCATTGTACCCTGGGGCTACCAGATGATTCTAACTTGGTAAATTTTACGAATATTCCATGTAATAAAATATAATGTTGAATATAATTCTGCCGGTAGCGTTACACACCTGAACTCGATAAGGGGAAATAAGACGTTAAAATTTAGAAAAGTATTAAAATTGTGTAAATTTTAGGACCTATTATAGCAGAAGATTAAACGTTTGCAACTAAGTATTGTTTATTAATCGAAAAAAGAAATAATTGAACGGATTTAGACTAAAAAATACGTGTGATGATATTATGTTCTATTAAAAGTTAAAATTAAAAACAATAATCGTTATTACTTCATAATAAAACGTTATAACATTATGTAATGCTAACATTCAGTCACACCACTTGTTGACTGTATAAGATAGGAATACAAAACGCAATAAACATACAAAGCTATACATGACAAACTAAATCCACTGGACTTACGCTGTTTGTTGAGCTCTGAAACTGCAGATATAACTGTAACAATATTATGTAACTTGTTATATATAATGTTGGGCAAGCATAATGATATTTGGTAGTTTTAAATGGATTTGAATTTTTTTTTTAGAAATTTGATTTGAATGGATTCTTTTGAAAACTTAAAAGAGAAAACGAATGTGGGTAAAAGTAATGTACTCATATCCTTTTTTATTAATTTTACAATTTTATATTATGTGAATGCAATATTTTTTGAAAAGAACGTAAAGGACAAACTCGAGAACAAGAAAGCGTTCGCGTGGAAGAAAATCCTTTGAATTACTTTTGCGTTTATCCATTACAAACAAATACCTCTCTCTAAACCACATTACCTATTATAATAGAAAATTATCACAACCATACCATAGACCTTAAACACAATAGAAACGCCCAACAGAACTGCCAGTAAAAAGTACGAATGTTAAAGCTTTCTCAATTTCCTAGACAATTTCTAACTTCATACAGCCGCTGACCGCAGTATCGAATCCATCCTGTTCCCCACATGTCATTCAAAGTGTAATTGAACCTTTGTGTAAGTGAAATTCACTTTTAAAACTATGTAGCCATAGGGTACAAAGTTGCCTTTTTGATATGGACGTTCTATTTAAATTTTTTATAGTATCATAATTAAAGCAGAATTACGAATCTAAAGAATTACGTTCCTTGATTTACTTGATTCATAAGACTATATAAAAATTCAAGTGTTAGTTTTAAAAATGTTGATTGACACACTTGATTCTTTTATTCATTAATTTACCTTTTTAATAAATTGGTATAACATATTATGCCATCTTGCATTCTCATAATATAAGTTTTATTTCAATCTACGAAATTTCTAGAAACAAAATACAATTTGGTCTTACATTAAAAAAACTTTATAAACTTTGATATAACATAAAAATAATAAAAATTCAGCAATTTACCGCCACAAAATTATCAACACGCAATTTTCGGATCATACGGGCGATTGACCACAGCTTATCTGTGGCAATCATTCTGCTCTCGACGCGTCACTCGACCTACGTCACGTGGAACACAACCTTTTTTAATTTGTTCTTTTTTAATGTAATACTTCATGGCTGGATACTGAGAATTTGGTTGCTGAAAGTTTCTTTTTTTGGTCGAATAAGTCTTCAATGACACTGAACTGACTGACTTTTAAAATATTTTTGCGACAAACCGCTTTATTGTTACTTTTTAAAACGAATATTTATATCCCAATATTCAGAGAATTCAATAAAAAATAAAACAATTTTTTTTTCACGCGCCTAAAATTGCCAGCATAAAAGTTTTTCAATAGAACTGGCTGCAAAAAGAGCGCGAAGAAAACAGACAAAAACATTCGAATTTCAAACGGGAAAACATAGGTATTTGTGTCATTTGACCAGCGTCAGCGATCTGGTCCGGACGTGTCATTCGACCTGTGTAATGGAACCCTTTGTAACGTGACTCTGAAAATTTCCGTAATGGCTGCCTGTGACACGAGGGATGTGGTATGTTAGTGAACTTAGCAGATCATTTTTAGCAGATCAAAAAAAAAAATGTGAGTTCTTATCGCGTGCAGTTGAGTTCTACAGTTCCTGATACTTTTTAGAAATACTCGCGTAAAATGAAACACTAGAAAATTTATTTATGTCATATTTCATCACGCCGTAGCACCATGCCGTAGCAGCATGCCGTAGCATCATGCCGTAGCATCACGCCGTAGCATCACGCCGTAGTATCATACCGTAGCATCATGCCGTAGCTTCATGCCGTAGCATCATGCCGTAGCATCATGCCGTAGCATCATGCCGTAGCATCATGCCGTAGCATCATGCCGAAGCATCACGCTGTAGCATTACGCCGTAGCATTACGCTGTAGCATCAAGCCGTAGCATCACGCCGTAGCATCATGCCGTAGCATCATGCCGTAGCATCATGCCATAGCATCATGCCGTAGCATCACATCGTAGCATCACACCATAGCATCACAGCGTAGCATCACGCCGTAACACATGCCGTAGCATTACGCCGTAGCATCACGCCGTAGCATCACAGCGTAGCATCACGCCGTAGCATCACGTCGTAGCATTACGTCTTAGCATCACGTTAAGCCGGGTCCAGGTCGGGTTTTTTCAAATGTCGTTTGTTAAGGTAAAAACGCCAGAACTATTTCTAAAAAGTATCAGGAACTGTAGAACTCAACTGCACGCGATAAGAACTCACTTTTTTTTTGATCTGCTAAAAATGATCTGCTAAGTTCACTAGCATGGATGTGGTTGGGTTATGTAAGCATTGTACATGCAGAAAATATTCTATTTCCATACCTGGTAGTAGATTACATTTACGACTGTGCTTTAAAAGTTACATAACCAAGTATATAACTATTATGATGTTTAAAGAAAGTAGTTCATTAAATCATAACAAACAGAATTAATATTTATTCCTATAAGAAAGCCTAATTATTAAGTATAATTCGATGTACTTGATGGTGATAATATTATGATAATACGATGGTGTAACCGGTAACGTAGAAAATATTCAATTTACAGAATACGATAAATACTGAAAGGAATATTATTATTCATGCGAAATATATAATTTTTATAGAACCTACTTGATTTTTAACATAAATGTACCTACAAGGGTCTATAATATATGGCGGTCAGGGGTCTATGTATATAGTGAACAAATTTGAATTTCGAACTCTGTCACGCGAATGTTATGCAAATGAATGCTAACACTACATTCGTAGTTTATTTATTTAAAATTTAAATTTCGAACTTTTTCAATGAGTATAGCATCACTATTTTGTTCAATAAAAAAGCAAACGTTGACAAAATAACGGCTATTTTGATTCGCACCTGAATTTAGAGTTGACTTCTGATTCTAGTTTTAAAATAATACCAAACTTAACAGTTCAATAAATTTGGTTGAACGAATTAAATACATACAAAATGTATACAAATACGTTCAACGACGTTCTGAATATGGAGTTTCTTGCCGGTTCTTCTCCATAGATACTGCTTTCCGAATCGGTGGTAAATGTTAAAAATATGTAATGACGATTCAAAAGTGCTTCTAAAAGAAGTCTAATTGAATAAATAAATGTTTGAGTTTGCGTTTGAGGTTGTAAGAAATCATTAAGTTGTTTAAGTCTCGTTGTTAATTAACATCCTGGATAGAAGGGAGAACAGATGCGACATAATGAACGTTCATCTCTTATCAAGAAATAACCCTAACCCAGTAAAAACTTAAATAAAACGGGGATTAAATTAACAAAATAACCAAACTAACTCGATAATTACTTGGAAACTATGATATTCGAATAAGTGGTTTCAGTGTTCAGGGGATAAATAAATTTCGTACCAAAATGACGTTTAATTAAAACGAAGCGAGTCACGGTGATATATAGCGCTCCACGTCAGTCGCAGGGCGTTGAAAGGTTATAAACGAATTAATGTTATGACGTATTAATATTATTACCTCGGGTTTTTGGAAGTCGAATGATTTATGGTCTAGCTGATGTGTGAAAGTGGTTTGTGTTACTTCGTGGTTAGTGTGGATATCAATATGCTATTCTTATTCTTTATCTATATATATAAAACTCAAAGGTGACTGATATAGTGATCTATCAACGCACAGCCCAAACCACTGGACGTATCGGGCTGAAATTTGGCATGCAGGTAGATGTCATAACGTAGGCGTCCCCTAAGAAAGGATTTTAGAAAATTCATCCCCCAAGGGGATCAAATAGGGGATGAAAGTTTGTACCATGAAAATTTAGCTTTTCCACGCAGGCGAAGCTGCGGGCAACAGCTAGTCTGCTATATATTTTATGTAGACATTCGCATATAAGAAATCTAGCTGTTTTTCGCGGTGTCACCCGCGTGGCTCTGCTCCTTATCGTCTTAGCGTAATGATATATTATAACCTTATAGCCTTCCTCAATAAATAGGCTATCTAATACCGAAATAATTTTTCAAATCAGACCAGTAGTTCCTGAGATTAGCGCGTTCAAACATACAAACAAACGCTTCAGCTTTATAATATTAAGTATAGACATATTGAAAAATCGTACCGAAAACAGAAAATAATAAAATAGAAGACGTAAGTTTGTACCCTAAAAAAATTTTTGATCACACGAGCGAAGCTGCGGGCAGCAGCTAGTATTTTATAACAGTTACATTCACCACACTTAAACTTAAATAAAACAAGAAAAGGCAAATCTTCACTCCGCATGTCCCAAATTCCCATTTCGCACAACAGTATGAATACAGAATCCGTTTTCATAGTAAATAGCTTAAACATTAAGTCTAAGTCTCAAGATAACCACGACAGTGCTACTGCGACGCTTTAACAAAGATTTATAGAGCAACAGCTTGACGTACAGATTTGCTGGGAAATTAGTTCTTGAGAACAGTTTGTGGATAAAATATGGATGATAAAGCACTTCGTTGCAAGGATGTGGTCTGTCTTGACTATTGCAACATGTATTCTAAAATACTATGGTTACGGTTGTTTTTCTACAGGGATTGAAAGCGTTTACTTAGGTACTTATACGTGTCTATGAGATGGTTCTATTTTGATTAGAGATGTTAACGTGTTAAATTTATTTTGTTTTGGTTTAATTATTGTATTGCAAAATTTGTACTATGTTTTATCTGCCGGTCACTGAAGCAAAGAGAGCTTGCATTTAAGTTATTTATTAGATTTTGAAGTAAAACATTTTACTACTTGCCATAAATGAAAGTCGTTGAAAAAATTATTTGCTTTAGTAGATAATAGATGTTTCTAGAACTAAATTGACTCCAAGATAGTGCTCTTAAGGAATTTATCAAAAGCCAATAAGACATTATAACAAAATTGGTCTTTAACTGGTGATTCCAGTTAACAAAGGCTATTTCGCTATAAAATACCTAAAAGCTAAACCACAGAATCGAATGCAATTCTGAGTTCACTTCAATTTATTACATTCTTACGCTCACTGGCTGCAAAGTCTCCTTAAATAGAACATCTATAGTAGCCTTTTACGTCCTTTGATACTAAAAATTTCACTAAAAACTTAAAAGTGGAAACCGTTTTCGCTTTTACACGATCATCATTCTGATGGATTTCACAAATGTTGTCTAAATCGTGTGCTAAAGTCTTATTAACTTTTATTAATGTCAAATCGCAAAAACGAATCTATTCACGAATTACTGTATTTAATATATTATTACAGTAAGATAAAAATTCTTGAATTAAAGAAATCTGAGCGAAAACGCAGTGTAACTTCAGACGCATTCCACGACACTATAACGTTCAAGAATGTTCTAATACCATGACGTCTTAAAACAGTATTATATCCAGCGTGGAAAAACAACAGCACTATAATATTTGTCGTCTAGAGGCATCACTTTCCCACCCAGGAATTAAATTAATATTGTTATAAGAAATCATGCTAACCAGTTAAAAAGTGGAGTATTTCTCTTTTCTATTTATACGATAAATCTCTCGATTTTCAGCTTAGATTTATCCAACCACCAACGAGCCTTATTTATCGTTCCTTGCAATGAAATCGTACATCCACTCTGTGAGCTTTGGTCTTTATCAGGCTAAATACACATACAAACGTAGGTATGTGAAGAATTTGTTGGGTGTAGGTGTGCACTTATTTGAGAGAAGAGAGGGTTTAATTTCATTTAAATACCTTTTATATCACTTTTCAACACAAACATTTATTTATTCAAATAGACTTCTTCTAGAAGCACTTTTGAATCGTCATATTTTTAGCATTTACTACCGATACGGAAAGCAGTATCTATGCAAAAAAAATAGTATTAAAAACAATCCAAATTGTTGTCTATAAATAATATTATGGTTCCATCTGATTATTACCCAACAATACGTTAATTACCTAATATTACGTTGCTTATTACAGAGTAAAACAGTAACTGCTAACAATAGAAACGCCAAAACAATTTAAATCAATTTTTCTGGCATCTCAAACGTTTTTAAAAAGAATTTCCATTTCAATTGAGCGTTGGTTCAACGAGCTGTGTAGGCCGGTATGACGTCATCCCGAGCTTCCGGTGTCGACAGGGATCGCGTCAGCTGATTTCCGGTCTCCATCATCTGTTACAGACACCCTTTGCATAAGCGCTAAGACTTGCTTATAGCGATATATTTTACTAGGAGTTGAGCGTGAAATCTTTTTGAAAATAATGGAACTTGACGAGATAACTTTATTGTTTAGAATGTGTATAAAATTTTAAGCAATTAGTAAATGCAGTCTTTTCGTAGATACGTGTGCCTTCGTGTTATTTTCTGTACTAAATTAATGTATTTTTTTCTGCCTGTTCTGGGATATTATATAAGCAATAACGAATACAAAAATAATTACTTCTTTTTCTGTGGATGTATAAAACATGATAATATGTCTATGAAATAAATGTCTCTAAACCTAATACTATATTTTTAATTGACAAATAAATGGCGTATATTTTATACTTACAGTATTATATTGGGCTATAAAAATCAAATCACGTTAAAATTGAACATCAGATTAATTCCTAAAAAATAAAAAATCTAACTGACCCACATCGAAAAACGGGTCAACAAGTAAAATTGTATTATAACTACCTACCCAGGTAAAGCTTAATTCTAAAAATTGGTACCAAAAACATTGAAATCGAATATGAATTTTGTAATCAAACATTTGTAAAGAACGTTTAACATGTTAAGCGTCGACCCCGGCTCCACCTAATTTAGTATTCATTTCAAATTCGGTAAATGTAAACTAAAATAAGCTCGCTTTATGCATGAAAACAGGCATTTCGATCAATTTTCTGCTCCACTCAATTTACCGGAAGTAATATGCATATTACGAAGTAAATATTAAATTAATATTGCATTAAATGCTGTTCTTCAACATTTCTGAACGAAAACAGTTTTGTAAAGAATGCTGTAGCATTTGTTAATCATTGATACCATTGGCTTTGATTAAATTGGTTATTTAGGTAATATGGGTCAGTCTATTTTGAATTTCTGTATAGCTCTTATATGGAAATTTTTAGCATTTCTGTTTTATTTGAATTATTTTATATAATATTATTTAAAACAGGCTTTATTCTATCTTAAAAGGGGAGAGGTTAAATGTACATTGTTAAAATTTCCACAATCTAGATAGATTCACACGTTGACCGCACACAGTATCTGAATACGAATTACGGAGGTAAAATAAATCAAAAGACTGAATTCAGGATCGCAGGCAATCTCTTACATTACCACAAACGATGCTGTCAAACGAAAATAAACCGTAAAACAAGTGGTGTAGAGTTCCAAATCCTTATTGAAAGCTGTTAGCTGACTGATAGCGCTCACTGAAAAACAATTTTCTAATCCGAAACTAACCTTATTCGGTCACGAATAACGTTCAAATTGCTTTTTCATATTTTAGCCTGATGAAGGGATGTTTTCCGGTATTTTTGTTAAATTATTTTTTCTTGGAGCGTTTTTTCAATTAGTACTTATGTCTAGAGGGAAAACGTAATTTTAGTTTAATCTCTCGAGAATGGAAGTTTGTGAGTCAAGTATAGCTTAAATTTTTAAAGAGCAAAAAATTGATGAGCTCTACGTTTAAAATTAAAAAATTCCTGCCTTAATAGCGTACTCATAGATTTTATTTGAGACACTTGCGTCTAGTTCATTATAATTTTTCAATTTAACATGAAGTTATTTTTTCCTAACCATTATATTTTTTATAATTCATTTATTGTAGGAAACAAGATATATTTATAAAGGAGATAGTTACTTTCTCATATTTAAATGTTTAAATCTATTAAATGATTAAAATCAGCTGCAGTGCGTGTATTCCTTCATAATTTATTAAAAAACGTTATTGAATATACTGATCTCTTGTTGGATAAAATAAATGTTTTTTTGAAATGAAACTTCTTTATCGGGGTTGGAAAAAAATTGAGTGTAACTTTTTTTCGTTACGCGTGACATTTTTCCGTTACGCGCCATCTTTTTCTTATCTCTACCACGTGATTCGACGTATTTCTGTAAAGTTGCATATAGTAAATTATTTTTTGAAAAATAAGGTCATAAAGAAGTTTCACTTCTTACGTGTGTACACTAGTACACGCACACATTTTTTATTAAACTAAAGATTTAACCAAGTAGTCAAATACAACAGCTACTTCATTATGCAAAAAATAATTACATAATACTAGTAAATCGAGTCAACATTACAGTATACAAACTTGACATAATTACCAAAAACAATCGCTCATGTAATTCCGAACGAAGATATTGATTAAAAGGAAACATTTCCATTTCATTACGAAATTTAACATAATTGATTTCCGTTCATTATGTATATCAACAAATTTACTGAAGCCCAATTTGCTTGATGATTGTATGTAAACGGATTTACCGAGTGTAGTAAGGCTTTATATACCTACCTACTTATTTTGTCAATACTAGGTTTCAATTGGTCCCTGAATCGATTTTATCGATCACTAGCGGTCCGCCCCGGCTTCGCCCGTGGTACATGTTTACGTTTTCTCTACTTAAAAACCATCCTCGTACTTCAAGGAATATAATAAAAAAAGAATTATCGAAATCGGTTCAGCCGTTCTCGAGTTATGCGCTTACCAACACATTTTGCGATTCATTTTTATATATAAGACTAGCGGTCCGCCCCGGCTTCGCCCGTGGTGCATATTTATGTTTTCTCTACATAAAAACCATCCTCGTACTTCAAGGAATATAATAAAAAAAGAATTATCGAAATCGGTTCAGTCGTTCTCTAGTTATGCGCTTACCAACACATTTTGCGATTCATTTTTATATATAAGATAAGACTAGCGGTCCGCCCCGGCTTCGCCCGTGGTACATATTTACGTTTTCTCTACATAAAAACCATCCTCGTACTTCAAGGAATATATTAAAAAAAGAATTATCGAAATCGGTTCAGCCGTTCTCGAGTTATGCGCTTACCAACACATTTTGCGATTCATTTTTATATATAAGAAGATTATAAGATTTGTATTTTGCTAAATATATTTTAATTGAATTCTAAAGCTGTTTTAAAGTTTGCGATTTGACCGACTTTAAACCATATTCTACTTGGTTTTAGTTTCATTTAGCTAATCAGACACTGCTATTTTTGTTTATTCTATTATTATCAATATCTTTAAATTATGTAAATATACTACATATTATTATACGATAATTACGTATACTGTGACATTAAAATTATACTCTACTAGAATACTAGACTCATACCTATAGTTAGTTACCTACTTGTTAATAATGCTACAACTGAACCTTTACAACATTATCCTTACAGCAAGGACATTATTATATTTTAATTTCATCCAATCAGTTCGTTTTCTGTACTTCTGATGTAATAAACATGATTTACGAGCCAATCGCATTCACAGTACAAACTGTTGCTGAAATTTTGACAAAATTAATTTCGTATTAATTTATTGGCACACGCTGTATCGTACAGAGTTAATTAGCTTTATTACAATTTAAGTATTATATTTTAATTGTAGATGTTTGGCTTATTATTTTTTTGGGTTAAGTTGTATTACTACCTACTATAAGGTACGATGTTTTAAAATCAAGCTGTTTGTAGATATTGAAAGCATTCATACATTTGGGACTAAGAAGACCGAATTAATTAAGAGTGACTTTTATTGTACCTATACCTAAATAAATAATTTCAATTTTATTAATAGTAATTCGACGATTAGGTACTTATTTTTTATATTCGTTATTTTGTTGATACTATAACAATAATATATGTATAATAATCTCAATAACATTGCTACAATACAATCATAATCTTAAGTAAACAAATTTTATAACGTCTTTAATAATGAAAATTGAAATTGACCAAAAAATTGGTTGTCTGTAAAGTCTGTTTACGGACGATAGTTGAACGTGACAACGTCCGATTGTGCTTCTTTGTCGCTCGTTCCGCGCTCTCGCTTGCACATCAAGCCTTATGGCTGGTTCACACTTTGATTAGTGCGAGTGCAGGTGATTAGTGCGAGTGCAGGTGTGTAGTGCGAGTAGTGTCCAATTCAACTGCGAGTGCAGGTGATTAGTGCGAGTGCAGGACAATGGTGAAATTCGCGACGCTACACACTACGCTAAACACTAAACACTCCTGTCCAGACGTGTTTAGGCAGGCACACTGCGAGTGAGGGGGAAGGGAGGGCGCGCGGGACGTGGCTACTCGCAGTCCACTCGCAAAAAAATAGAACACGCTTCTATTCACTTTACTACACAGCCTACTAAACACTCGCACTAAACAGTCGCTGTCCACACGTAGTACTACTCATCACCTGCACTCGCACTAATCAAAGTGTGAACCAGCCATTACACGGAACGCCTCAGAGCGAGGTAACGCCGCATGAGTCATGTTTTTTCGTGCGTGCAGCCGGCTCTATCGAATTATAAGACGTTGTCACGTCAAAAATGATACGAAAAGAGAATCTACGTTTTTTGTTCACATCAGTGTTAACAGAGCAAAAATAGAAACAGAACATATATGTACTAAGATACGAGATACTTACTAACCCACGTTCATTGTCCACAGGGGAGGTGTTAGCCTAAGATGGTGTTGGCGTTTGTGGTCGGCGTACTGTGCGTGTGTGGCCGCCTAAGCGTCGCGAACCCAGAAGCGAAGCGGCTGTACGACGACCTCTTGTCCAACTACAACCGGCTCATCCGGCCCGTGGGTAACAACTCCGACCGGCTCACCGTGAAGATGGGGCTGCGGCTCAGTCAGCTTATCGACGTTGTGAGTACCCTATTTCATTACAATTAGAAAACTCCATATAGATGGATCTGCGTAGAAGCGAAGCGGCTGTACGACGCAGACGATCTTGTTCTATCACAGACTTTTTTTATCTATATTAATCGTAGTTCTACTGCAAATTAGTTACGGTTTTAATATGACATGGATATAACTAATGTAAGAGGGGTAGGGGTAGGGGTTTATTTCTATTTCTAAAACAGCGGGTAAATCTTGGATGCGTCTGGCAAAAGACCGAAAAGAATGGAAAAAACATGAGGAGGCCTATTATACCCGACTATGGGTGAATTAAGGCTTGAAAGAAAAGAAAGAGGGGTAGAGAACAAGAAGCTAGAGAATCAAGAAGAAATGCATTATCTGGATTGTAATAATTTGTTAATGTGCTATTTTTAATAGATATCGGATCAACAGTCTTTGCGTGAAAATAGCTATACTTGAACATTCTTGATACACCATGTTCATGTTTTCTTTGTTAAATAACCTATTAAATTATTAACCCATTAAATAATTCCATTGGCAACATAACTGGATGGATTTCGTCCATCCTTACAAACGTTTTCGTCTAATAATTGAAGTACCTATAATCGACATACTATCTTCAGTACTTTTTTCAATGCTATGGTCTTCTCAAAACCACTAATCATAACAATTCATATAGGTTTTGCATTCAATCCTGATTTTTTAGCATTTTTACGTAGGAGACATATTGATCCAACCTCGCATACTTTGCCGCTTATAATAGATAGTAATTAATGGATGGAATTTAGTTGTGATTAATTCTCGTATCGATACTAAATAACTGGATATAGAAAATCGTATTTGCGGAAATTAATTTAATGTGTCCATTCTGGTATTAATATAGAATTCGGAAGGTAATTGAATCTGAAATCCTAAAAAAGACGTGTGGCACTCGGGGACTGCCGCGGTATTGCATAGCATGCCTTTAAGCCACACCTCCGAGCCCGTCGGAGTGGGGAGCGTGAGGTTTTTTCGTTACGGAATTTCTCGGTTCGGTCCCCGCGCTCAAGGCCCGCGATAGAAGCTATGCAATAGCTTAACTTGTAAAAAATTATTATACCTATGGCCATAGTAATTAGGTGTGGCCACGACACAAAAATTATTGTTTGCATTAGTTTAGGAAAATTACAAATGTCGCTATACCTACTCACTTATATGTTAGTGAACTTAGCAGATTATTTTTAGCAGATCAAAAAAAAAATGTGAGTTCTTATCGCGTGCAGTTGAGTTCTACAGTTCCTGATACTTTTTAGAAATAGTTCTGGCGTTTTTACCTTAAAAAACGACATTTGAAAAAATGATCTGCCAACTTCCCGTAGCAGATCATTTTTGATCTAGAAAATTTATTTATGTCATATTTCATCACGCCGTAGCACCATGCCGTAGCATCATGCCGTAGCATCATGCCGTAGCATCACGCCGTAGCATCACGCCGTAGTATCATGCCGTAGCATCATGCCGTAGCTTCATGCCGTAGCATCATGCCGTAGCATCACGCCGTAGCATCACGCCGTAGCATCACGCCGTAGCATCATTCCGTAGCATCACGCCGTAGCATCATTCCGTAGCATCATGCCGTAGCATCACGCCGTAGCATCATGCCGTATCATCATGCCGTAGCATCACACCGTAGCATCACACCGTAGCATCACGCCGTAGCATCACAGCGTAGCATCACGCCGTAACACATGCCGTAGCATTACGCCGTAGCATCACGCCGTAGCATCACAGCATAGCATCACGCCGTAGCATCACGTCGTAGTATCACGTCGTAGCATCACGTCGTAGCATTACGTAATTAGCATCACGTTTAGCCGGGTCCAGGTCGGGTTTTTTCAAATGTCGTTTGTTAAGGTAAAAAGTATCAGGAACTGTAGAACTCAATTGCACGCGATAAGAACTCACATTTTTTTTTGATCTGCTAAGTTCACTAACATCTCACTTATCATAAAAGAATCACATGTTTTGCTTAATATCATGCACAAGTTATTACCTACGTTTTTTTTCAAACTAGTGTAGTACGAAGTGGCGTGTGAAAAGCGAAACGACCAATTTAGACACGATCCTCTTCAAATTGTCTTACTGATGCAGTTATAAATGCATGTTGCTATGGGCAACCTTTTTCCAAATTTTTTTACCGATTTTTGAAGTAAAACTTCTTTAGGCGCGACTAGGGAGTAACTCAGATTTTTTTTCTGACGGAAGTAACGCTGTGTAGTTTCCGCCATTTAAAAATAATAATTCTGATTGGTTGTAAGTATATGTCATATACTACACGCTTCTTGACTTATACGCCAGCTAGTGGCAAATATCATAATCAATTAGGATTATTTATTTTCAAATTTTCAAACGGATCAATTGTGAATAGCAAAGTGAATGAAAAATTCAACAGTTTTAAAAACATTATTTTAAATTGCAAAATTTTTTGAAAATCTCTAAATATACTTGTTTATTTATTACTTTTAAAATAAGTGAATTAAAAATAAAAATAAACATGTTGCGGATTATAATCAATCTATTTTAAATATTGCTGAAGACAAAGTAGTATCCATAGCAACAGATATGTATATAGGTTGTCATTCAGTTGAACAAGAAGCATATGTACGCCAACAATTTCATAAAATGTCAGTTATTGATACAGGAGGATCGCCTTATGAAATCATATTAGTTCTTAACAAATTTTACATTATTACAACCAATATTGATGTATCTGATGGCTTAGCCAACGGTTGTGTTGGAAAGTTAGTGTATATTGAACGTGATGACAGTGATAACATCATACGCTTATGGCTTGAGTTTCCTGGTAAGATAGGAGAGAAAATTAGGAAAAAAGCTGCCCATCATATTCAAACTCTAAACATTAGTAGAACAGCAGTCCCAATTTTACGAAGATCGTCATCTGTACCAATGAATAGAAATAAGACAATATTTGCAAAGAGAAATCACTTTCCATTAGTATCTGCTTGTGCGCTTACAATACATAAGTCTCAAGGTGGTACTTTTGATCAAATCGTTTATGAATACAATAAAAGTCACAGTCAGCAGCTGTTATATGTAGCATTATCACGAGTAACTGATATAAATGGATTGTTCATTGTCTCAAACACCGATGACAACAAATTTTATCATGGAAGAAAGCGTCCAGGGGGAATAGTTGATTTACAGTGTGAATTTGAAAAACTTTCAAATTCTCGCCTAATAACACAACAGGAAGAATTATATAACCTTGTAAATGAGAGTAACATTACACTATTTTCCTTCAACTGCCAAAGTTTACGTGCTCATGTTTCTGATCTGAATGATAAAGTATTAAAAAGGTCCACATTGCTGTTATTTTCCGAAACTTGGATGAAAAATGACGAACAAATTCTTATTGAAAATTTTTATTGCGTTACCCAATACAAACGACCCAACTCAACTGCTGGTGGAGTAGCTGTATATCATTCATCTACAGATACACTGAACAATGTAACACCAATTCAAAATATTTCACCAACTATATTATCACAAATTTCCGATGAGGTTTCACAAATTGGTGACATCGCCTTGGTTCGATGTGTTAATACGAATGACCAACCTGTGATTATCGTTGTTATTTATATTTCTACAAATACTAGCCTGACAAATATCATAAAATTTATTCATCAGCAATTACTTCACTTCACAATTGAAGGTTCTCGACTTTTAAATAGTAATTATCATGAATTACCGATGATTCTAACTGGAGATTTTAATGTTAATTTTCGCTCTCAGGAATCTCAGTCGTTAATTGATTTTTTAGAAGAAAAATTTGATTTATCTATGAATACTTCTCGACTTCATTCAACAACGCGTTTCGGTACAACGATAGATGCTGTATTTTCAAGAAAAGTAGCAAATTTAGAGAGTAAAATTTATGTTTCACATTATAGTAACCACAAACCTATAATTTCGTACGTAAGAAATTATGATGACATTCAATTACCTGCTTCGAATGAATAATATTAATATAACATTTAAATAATCTTTGTAAAGCACATGAATAATAAATATAATTAAATTATAATATAATATTTATTTATTTAAGTTAATATTTTATCATTTCAGTGATATATGTCGTCAACGCCAAAGAAGTTTTACTTCAATCGCGCGTAAAGGTTACACGCACACACTTTTTTTTTACAATTGCTAGGACTTGTTTTTTTTCAACCGGACAATTTTTCTATATTCTAAAAATCGTATTGAAATATAAATAAAAAGGGTCCTAGGCATTTAAAAATAAATTCCATGAAAATATTTAATAGAAACACAAGAGCGTTGTCGATCGTTCAACCGTAACAGTATCGGGTTACTATCAGAGGCGGCTCGCCCTAAGGAGCGCTGGTGCAGTGAACTCCCATAAATAATTATAATAAAATCATACTCCTTAATTTAATTATTAACATTAATTATTACTATTTAAAATCAATCGTAATCTTTAAAACTACTGTTAATACCCATGAATATATCCATCATTCCATTATCCCATACACCTGTATCATACCTACTGTATTATCTAACGCGCGAAGCGGAGCGCTCACGATTGCGCTCCAATGAAAAAAGATTTAGTACATTTCCTAATACGAAATCCAATAGGAGTGAAAGAGAGGGTTTTGCCAGAGCCCTGCGCGTGAAACAAAAGATTTTCTATTGAAAAGTAGCAAAATTCGGAGCGCCGCACCCGCAAACGTTGCCGGTTCGTTTTTACCGCCCGGCAGGACAGCGATTGCGACGTTGCCAGTTGTTACGTCTATAATATAAACAAACACTCGACTCTCGAGTCAATTTCAATGCACGCGCGCGATTCATGCAATTTTCTAATTAAAATTATAAAATACGTGTTGAAATAGCCTGTACTTATCAGTATTACTTGTGAGTGTTAAAATGAACAATAATTATAATGTGGCGTTCATTAAAAAGTGTGATAAAACGAAAGGGACCGCCACGGCCTGTACTTGATCTTACGCAAAAATGTACGACAAAAACGAAAACATATAGGTACGCGTGTGTTTAAATCTGAACAATATGTGAAAACACCGTGGTTGTGTGGTTGTGATGAAAGCAACAACAGATATTTACGAATGTCTTGTCGCTTTAAGTTATAGATATTTTTGCACACCAAAAAGAAAGACGTATACGTATTTCCTTTATAAGTAATTTTTTTGATAAATGTACTGCTTTACACCATGTATTTTCAGTGTTTTATTTCAAGTGAACACCCATAAAATTTTGTCACGAGCCGCCTCTGGTTACTATAATAGATCACAGAGTATGTATGGACAATATTTATGTGCACATTATTATAATTTTTAAAGCGAATATACCATACATTTTGTATAGAAAAAGGAATATTTATAACATTGAAAATTTTAAATATGAAATATGGGATTCCTTTGTGGTTTTCGCGATGGTAGGTAATTTCTGTATTATAACTATTAACTACCCAATGGCGCTTGTTGAATCAATAATTTTTCTAAATGTACAAGTCGATCGATTAATTCTCTTATTACAAATTATTTAATGAAATTGTAAA
This sequence comes from Colias eurytheme, assembly GCF_061535395.1. Classification (NCBI taxonomy): domain Eukaryota; kingdom Metazoa; phylum Arthropoda; class Insecta; order Lepidoptera; family Pieridae; genus Colias; species Colias eurytheme. The sequence continues at coordinate 8,958,522 of NC_142998.1, read as the reverse complement.
TAACACTCAATACTATAATCGATAGAATTGAATTTATAAAACTACTTACCTAAATAATACCTATATCATTTTCATATTCAATTACAAAAGTTGAAACAAATCCAATAAAACAACCGAAGGTGAGCCAAAAATATTCCACTGTTTATATATACGTTTCAAATAACAGAAACATAACAGAACTTTGTCGATATAATAAAACTAGTTTGGCCCTTTTAATCTTTCTCCATTAGATATTTTCCTCGTAAATTACCATAAAATCCGACGTAACAAAGTTTAACGAGATCACGACCCTTTGTGACTCCGCTGGGTTATAATTTAATTCTAAATTCGTTCGCCTAAATAGTTTTCTAATCGGGACAGCCGTTGGGTGGAGCTACTAATTATATTTATAAAGAGGGTGGTATCTGCGAATTAATAATATAATACCTACTTAATATGCTGATATTACCTGTGCACTTGAAGAAGTCGGGGCACATTCTCAAGCGTTATCTCACGAACAGCCACTACGACTTCCCAAATAAAATTATATATTATAATATATTGTCCTCTTAAAATTGTAAAAACATGTCCTTGTTTACTATGAAGTCTAGACTTACGCTCTTTTAAAATAAATTCTATTTAATTTTCATGATAAAGGTTGTTATTCCGTATTCCGTAGTTACCTTATATATTATGTACGTGGAAAAATATCGCAATTACTCATTCCGTATTAATCTAAGCCCATATTATATGAATAATTAAATGGATTATCGTATAACTAGCCTCATGAAACATGTACCTACTGGTCTGTTATTAGATACTAATTAGAGGCGTACAACAAACTTTTAATATAATGAAGTAGTGGTCGGTTTATGATAATATTTTAGTACATGATAACAGTGAAATGCAGTTTCTCTTAAGTTTTAATAAGTGATTTGTGATTCATGTATATTATTTAAGAGTGATGCCTTGAAATAGTATCTTTACTTTACTTACTAAGTTCATACATATTATTTAGGGACTTTTTAACACACATACTAACGTTAAATAATTTTTGGGCACTATTTATTGATGTAAGAATAACTCAACTTAACGTTTCATATTATATCGAACCATAGGAAAGCATTTTACTTAAGCACACAATAATTTAATGATGTGTTAAAATTTAAAAAATACATTTTGCCTGCGTCTCTTTAACGCTCTATATTATAATGAAAGTACTCTAGTGCATACTTGACAGTACAACACTTCTTATTAATTATTTTTTAATTCATACTAACTAACAATATCTATGTATATTATAATAAATCTGTAGAAGGGTCAATTCTGTACATTGAAAATATTGAAAAAATAAATAGCAGGGGGTGTTACTGGATCGATACCAAACCCAAATATGTGATTAAAAAATTTTTTGTCTGTCTGTATGTGAAGGCATCACGTGAAAACTAACGGTTCGATTTCTATGAAACTTGGTACAATTATACCTTACTATCCTGGGCATAAAATAGGATACTTTTTATCCCGGAAAAATACGTACAAAAAAAAGTGTGTGCGTGTAACCTTTACGCGCGATTGAAGTAAAACTTCTTTGGCGTTGACGACATATATCACTGAAATGATAAAATATTAACTTAAATAAATAAATATTATATTATAATTTAATTATATTTATTATTCATGTGCTTTACAAAGATTATTTAAATGTTATATTAATATTATTCATTCGAAGCAGGTAATTGAATGTCATCATAATTTCTTACGTACGAAATTATAGGTTTGTGGTTACTATAATGTGAAACATAAATTTTACTCTCTAAATTTGCTACTTTTCTTGAAAATACAGCATCTATCGTTGTACCGAAACGCGTTGTTGAATGAAGTCGAGAAGTATTCATAGATAAATCAAATTTTTCTTCTAAAAAATCAATTAACGACTGAGATTCCTGAGAGCGAAAATTAACATTAAAATCTCCAGTTAGAATCATCGGTAATTCATGATAATTACTATTTAAAAGTCGAGAACCTTCAATTGTGAAGTGAAGTAATTGCTGATGAATAAATTTTATGATATTTGTCAGGCTAGTATTTGTAGAAATATAAATAACAACGATAATCACAGGTTGGTCATTCGTATTAACACATCGAACCAAGGCGATGTCACCAATTTGTGAAACCTCATCGGAAATTTGTGATAATATAGTTGGTGAAATATTTTGAATTGGTGTTACATTGTTCAGTGTATCTGTAGATGAATGATATACAGCTACTCCACCAGCAGTTGAGTTGGGTCGTTTGTATTGGGTAACGCAATAAAAATTTTCAATAAGAATTTGTTCGTCATTTTTCATCCAAGTTTCGGAAAATAACAGCAATGTGGACCTTTTTAATACTTTATCATTCAGATCAGAAACATGAGCACGTAAACTTTGGCAGTTGAAGGAAAATAGTGTAATGTTACTCTCATTTACAAGGTTATATAATTCTTCCTGTTGTGTTATTAGGCGAGAATTTGAAAGTTTTTCAAATTCACACTGTAAATCAACTATTCCCCCTGGACGCTTTCTTCCATGATAAAATTTGTTGTCATCGGTGTTTGAGACAATGAACAATCCATTTATATCAGTTACTCGTGATAATGCTACATATAACAGCTGCTGACTGTGACTTTTATTGTATTCATAAACGATTTGATCAAAAGTACCACCTTGAGACTTATGTATTGTAAGCGCACAAGCAGATACTAATGGAAAGTGATTTCTCTTTGCAAATATTGTCTTATTTCTATTCATTGGTACAGATGACGATCTTCGTAAAATTGGGACTGCTGTTCTACTAATGTTTAGAGTTTGAATATGATGGGCAGCTTTTTTCCTAATTTTCTCTCCTATCTTACCAGGAAACTCAAGCCATAAGCGTATGATGTTATCACTGTCATCACGTTCAATATACACTAACTTTCCAACACAACCGTTGGCTAAGCCATCAGATACATCAATATTGGTTGTAATAATGTAAAATTTGTTAAGAACTAATATGATTTCATAAGGCGATCCTCCTGTATCAATAACTGACATTTTATGAAATTGTTGGCGTACATATGCTTCTTGTTCAACTGAATGACAACCTATATACATATCTGTTGCTATGGATACTACTTTGTCTTCAGCAATATTTAAAATAGATTGATTATAATCCGCAACATGTTTATTTTTATTTTTAATTCACTTATTTTAAAAGTAATAAATAAACAAGTATATTTAGAGATTTTCAAAAAATTTTGCAATTTAAAATAATGTTTTTAAAACTGTTGAATTTTTCATTCACTTTGCTATTCACAATTGATCCGTTTGAAAATTTGAAAATAAATAATCCTAATTGATTATGATATTTGCCACTAGCTGGCGTATAAGTCAAGAAGCGTGTAGTATATGACATATACTTACAACCAATCAGAATTATTATTTTTAAATGGCGGAAACTACACAGCGTTACTTCCGTCAGAAAAAAAATCTGAGTTACTCCCTAGTCGCGCCTAAAGAAGTTTTACTTCAAAAATTAAATCTTATTTTTTCTTAATTTTTCCGCGCGGACGGAGTCGCGGGCGGAAGCTAGTTGATAATAATTTTACACACACTATACCTATACAATTAACCACTAACTAAGATATTACCAAGCAAGTTGAATGCAGTTGCGCATGAAGGAACTGCACGGTTTATATTAGCATTAATTGAACACAAAGTAAAGCTTCTGCAATATGTAGGTTACACTCTATGTAATTAATAATTATGCTTATATCAATTATCATATGAAAACTTTAAGTATTGTAGTATTTTTGTATTGATACGCTATTTTTTGCGTTGATTACTGTCTAGTACACATTAACGATTGAGATTATATTTTGTTTAGTATCTACTAGTTCTAGTAAAAAACACACGGGCAATTATAATTAAAAAGAACCAAAGCCGAAACCTCCGTTAAAAGTATTTTATAAATTTAGAAAATCTTATTGCGCGAATTATTATGCATTGAAAGTAGCTCTTTATAATGAGCAATACGGTAATTTAGCTGCCTTCGTATTTAATACATAAAGTATAGTAGTTCCTAGTACTGAAGTAACAAATTACTAAATAGCACTCATCCCTTGAATAATATATGCAAGTAAAGTGCACTCCTCAATGATACCTAAAATATCTCAACGAACCAATACTTTGAATTGGATTTATACCGTGAACTGTACTTCACGTCGATTAGATATGAAAGGAAATTTGTATTTCAAAGGCTCTTGCAATATTTACAGCTATTTCAAAGAAGTGGCTATTTGCATATCAAAATCTGAAAGAGTGCAGTCTGGGAGAGTCTGGGCGTCTTTTATACGTATAATTTTATCGAATCAATATTCAAGTAGGTTTAAATAAGCGAATGCGGTTAATGTTAAATATAGTTCCAGTGGTTGATGGGTTAGAGCTTCTGAAATTAGCCTTCGAATGAATAATTAATGCTCTTTCTATTCTTTATAGAGCTAGGTATTTTGTAATAAAATATTTAGTTTTTTAAATAATATTTTGAGATAAAAAAATTGTAGATCGAAATACTTGAAATTTTATGAAATGTAACTAGCCCATTCCTTTCTATTGGACACAAGATTTTATACTTTCATAGTACTTAACGAGATTACGATACTTTCGATCAGTGAAACAGATGTATGGATAATGCATCTGCCCCTTACGGCTTACTCCACTTGGGGACACGGGACTTCACAACATAGCACTTTACATCAATAATTATTGTCCATGGCTGATGATCTTCAACTGTACAAATATATTTGGCCACAAATTCCTCTGATACACGAATACAATATAAATTTTACTTAAATATTAGCAGTGCATCTCTCATCTAATATTAAAAGTCCAGTGAAAAAGTTGTCAAACTTGTTGGTCATTCAACAAGTGTCCCCAGAGCTGCTGTCGGAAACTAATAAACAGTTACGGTACAGATAATAAAATTAAACGATTTCGCTTGAATTCAATGTCCTTTTAAATGTGGAGATGTGCTCAGTTTTTGTGTGAGACATTTTATAAGCTTCGTACGTCTTAAACACGGTGCAAAGAAATTTTGCAGTTCTCAGTCAATTGGATACTGTAATTAAACAATTTGTTTAGTAGTGATAATAATCTCAGAGATTTATTTATATTAGAAACTAGCGGTCCGCCCCGGCTTCGCCCGTGGTACATATTTACGTTTTCTCTACATAAGAACCATCCTCGTACTTCAAGGAATATAATAAAAAAAGAATTATCGAAATCGGTTCAGCCGTTCTCGAGTTATGCGCTTACCAACACATTTTGCGATTCATTTTTATATATAAAGAAGAAGAAGATACGTATATATTCTCTTCATTTGTTATTAAGTAAGAAGTAAGGAAATAGTAGTAGGTAGTTCTTACGGCAGGAGAAACAAACATCCTAAAAAAATATTATCTCTACAATTATTGGATACGTCATTTCAGGAGAACATTTCTCTCTCTTCAGCCTTTTTCGTTCACTACCAAGGCAATCTTCATAACAAGATTTACACACTGATTAGTGAACTTTGTAACTAAATTATCAAAGCCACCACAAGAATGTCATCCATCCCAATTTTGCTTATAAGCCCACGCCTGAGCCGCTGCCCAAAATATTTACCACTACCTGCGCTCTGCGGTTTCACCCGCGTGGCTCTGCTCCTCAGTCTGTCGCAACTTCATAGAAAAAAATTTTTATATGAAACGGGGCAAAATTTTCATGGCGACTATATTTGTCTCGCTCACTTCCTCAGTGTGTTTCACTTTCCGTTATTGTTGACCGTGACATCACTCCTGACTCCATATTGTAATTTGTGGTTATCGATACTACATTTTGTTAATGTGAAGTAAGTTTATTTACCACTTGTTGGAAAATAAGTACCTAAGTGTTTTAAAGCCTAAGTTTTTTTTGTGCGTTTTGTGATATTCTGGACCTTTTGTTGCGAAGAATGGCGTACAGAAAATGTGAAATATGTGGTTTGAGATCGGAGCGAAAAGACGGGATTAAACGCTATTTTATGGCTAGATTTCCTCTAGATGAACTGCAGTAAGTAGAAATTTCTTTATGCAACAGCGTTATCTAAGTATTTTTATTCATAAAACTTATATTTTACTTTATCAGATAGGTAAGTTGTTATAATTTTTCATCATTGTCGACATTTCATTTTCAGATGTAAAGAATGGGTGAAAATGTCAGGAAAAGAGGATCTTGCTTATTTACCCATTGAAAAATTGCATCAGTTAAAATTTGTGTGTGGAAAGCATTTTAAAGAAAGTGATTTCAAGAAAAAACGAACTCAGCTAAAAAAAACAGCTATACCATCAGAAAGACTGACTTCTGCGCCACTTTCAGACACTATTCTGGCTGAATTTCCTTATCACCTCTTCAAAGAACAGCGAGAAGGTTAGTATTATAATAATGATATATTCACATATTATGTATTCATATTATTGCTTAAATATATATATTACAATAATTTAATTTAAAATACTAAAATTATACAGCAAGTTATTTGTGTTAGAATTGTGGAGAAGTTAATTAGTTAGTACAAAACTAAAAAATCAATGTAATTCTAAAATTGACTAATTTCAGATGAACCATCAACTTCTTCTGTTCATCAAGTTAGTTTGTCAGGCAGACCATTACCTTCTCTTACTCCACAAGATGAAATGACTAGAGTTGAAGAGGCAAAACATATTTTTTATGAAGATGACATTCCATCAGTGGAGTACACTGTGAACATTATGACAAGTGAACAATGCATTGTTGAAAGAGGTATGTTGTGTCTTACTATGTAAAGTGTACTTGATTAGAAAGATCCAATTATATAACCAAGTTAGTTAAGAACTAAATATCAGAGTACAGTATTATATGTTTATTGTGATGCTGGCAATATGGACTGACAACTTATTATGATATTATCATTCTCGAGAATATAAAATTTCTTTTACATTTATAAGTTAGAATATTATATTGGTTATAGTGAACATTTCCTTACACAACAAACTAAGACTAGTAGTGGAAAAGAAGAAAGTTAAATACAAACATGTTTTGGATTAATATCTTAGAATTAATAAATTGAATTTGAAATTATATCAATTTAAATAACAATTTCCTGCTTTTTATGGATAACATACAACATTCAAGTTGAACCTTATATAATTTCTTATTTCAGATGATCCGTCAACATCGTCAATTACAGATTTTATATCAGTAAAGTCGAAAGAAAAAGCTTCTCAACAAAAAGGTTAGTAAGTGAACAATGTTCTATTATGTTATTGAAGTGTATGATGTAGGTATGTATGAAGTAGTGACTGGCCATGTGGCCAACTGATTTCACACTTATAATATTAGTTAGGAAGTATGTTGTTAATGGACATAAGCTTTTAAAATATTAAACATATATGTTTTGTATAAACTTCTATCCAATATTTCAATTACGACTGAATAGTAATATTTTTTGTCTACCAATAGAATCTAAACTTATGTTATTTTTTTCAGTAGTGAGAAAAAGGAGTAAGCGAGCAATAACATCAAACAGTGAAATGACCTTGACTCCACGGAAAAAGAAATTAATGAAGAGGGTTGAACTTCTGAAATCGAAAATAAGAAAAGTCAAAGAAAAGGCCAAAATGTTTGATAACATTAAATCTAAAACGCTGAAGATGATGATGGTTTCAGCAATAAAAAATCAGAAACGGTCTTCGCATGGCAAACGTTGGTCTAATAATGAAAAAGCCTTAGCTATTGCTATGTATAAAAAGTCGCCGAAATTATATAGGTATTTACGGCATTTGCTGCCTTTACCTAGTCCAAGAACTTTACAGATTGTTCTAGGGAAAATGAATTTAAATCCTGGTTTTAATCAATCCATAATTGAACATCTGAAAAGAAAGGTCAGGGAATTATCATGTAAAGATAAAATATGTGTTATTGTATTTGACGAGATGTCTTTAAAAAAAAGACTTATCTATAACTCAGCTTATGATAAAGTTGAGGGATATCAAGATTTAGGAGAACACGGACGTTCCGGGGATTTAGGGGACAAGGCTTTAGTCTTATTATTACAAGGAGCACACAAAAAATATAAACAGCCGCTAGCACACTACTTTGTAAAGGGTACAATAGCTTCAGAAAAATTAGTAGCCATTATAAAAAATGCCATAAAAATTGTTAGTGAAATTGGTTTTAAAGTGATCGCGAGTGTCTGTGATCAAGGGCCCACAAATGTTGGCGCTTTAAATTTGCTTAAAAAGTTTTCAGGACTTCCTCTTGATAGTAACTTTTATACAATTAATAACGAGAAAATTTATATAATTTATGATGTTCCTCATTTATTAAAATCTATTAGGAACAACTTTTTTGAAGGCGGCGTTTTAGTATTTGATGGAATGAAGGCAAGATGGTCACATTTAATTCAACTTCAAGAAAAAAATAACAAAACACTTCATTTCAAAAAAATTACATCACTCCATGTATATCCTAAGTTTCGCGCTAAAATGAAAGTCAAACTGGCCGCGCAAATACTCAGTAATGACGTATCTGCTATTTTAAAATTATTTGCAGAGACATTTGATTCTAATGTAAAAGAAGTTGATGGAACATTAAAACGAGATGCTGTTTTACAAACAGCAAATGTAATTAAACAGTTAGATACTTTGTTCGATTTGACTAATGGCCCTGCGTCGAAAAAAGATGTAAAGAAAGGTTTGAGAGTTAACGTATCTAAAAACAGTATACACCATAAAATGTGGCCACAATTAAAAACAATGGTTAAAACCATGCACTTCTTAAAATCTGACAGCCAGCTGAGATTACGAAATGTTAGATGCATAAATGGATATTACACCACTATATGTTCTCTGCAGGACATATGGAAATATGTTAATTCAATTGGATTTAAATTCCTTAATTTGCGTCAATTAAACCAAGACACTTTAGAGAATCTTTTCGGTTTAATTAGGCAACATTCGCCAACGAATCATAATCCAACGTGTCACCATTTTACAGCAGCCCTCAAAACGAGCATATTGACAAAATTGAGTACTCCAATTCGAGGAGCTAATTGTGACCCTGACGAAAATCAACTTATTTTAGATTTTCATGATTTAGTTTTTAAAAATGCCGATGTTGACGATTTAATTGAATCAGAACATTCGTATCCAGTTACACTTGATATAGATGATGAAGATGATAGTGATCCTATTTTACATTTGCCAGACATTGAACCCGAAACAGATGACAACTGCTTTGAGCTTTTTGAAAATCAACCAGTTGTTTATGTTAGCGGCTATCTCGCCTCTGTATTGGTTAAAAGATGCCACTGTTCCAAATGCTGCGACAGTTTAAGGACATTGAAGCCAGGGAGTGATAATACATATAATTATATAGCCCTTAAAGAATGGTGGAAGGACAAGCTCTCCCTTACATATCCGACAGTGAACCTCTGCAACACAGTAAATTTATGTGTATCCATATTTGAGCGTGATATTAAACATTTATTACACATCAATGACATTGTTAAATATTGTTGTGTAATGATGTACAAGGAAGTTAGTTTAACTTGGATGTGTGATGAACACAGTGGCATCTTAATGCAAACGTTACTAACAAAATTGTCAATTTTACTAATTAGAAATGAATGTAAGAAAATAAATGTGTCATTAACTGAAAGAGAACAATCAAACGCTGACATAAATAAAATTGCTCAATTAACGAGTTCCGCTAGATAGTCCATTGAAAAGTTACATTTAGGGTTAATTTTTTTTTTTGGATGTGTAGGGGGGTCAGTGTGTAGCTATCACCAAGTTTGTGGGATCGCCACCCTTGTCCCACGGCCGCCATCTTGAAAAGAGCGGTTGATATAGTTTTTACGATATATCTCATAAACTATTTATCTGATAAAAAAACATTGTTAGCATTATTTGTTGAAAATTAAATTCTCTACAACTTTGGTGCAGTAACTTTTTGTCGTAGAACTATAAATAAAAAAATTATAAGCGAAAATGTTCAGAAATTAGAGATATTTATATTTTTCAATAAAACTTTTTTTTATCATTATACTTTTATACTTTTTTACATTTTTTATTGAGCAATTTACCTACATTTAATTTTTTATTTATTTTATTGTACAAGTTTGAAGATTGAGCAGCGAATTGTGATTTAGCAAAGGATGTTTTAGTATGTGGAATTTTAATAATATCATTTCTTCTATCAAAATCTAGCGAAGGATTAAATAGCAAGTTTTTGTGAGTTTTTAAGACAGAGTTTAAAATATACAATTTTCTAACAGACAAGAGACCTTTTTTTAATTTGTAATAATTTGTAATAAATAGTCATTTTGTATTTGTACCAAATAAAACTGTTTATTTCTGCATATTGTGTCTGATGCACTTAACCGAGTGGATTATAAATTATTTTTATTTTATTTTAATGCATGTATAATTATTAAATAGGTAATCAATAATAATGTAATGTAACAAATAATATTATAATAAATTATGTCTAAAGCTGAATAAATTCGTGTACATACAACAGTGTAATATAAATTGTGTGAACACAGGCTCCTGAAAAACAGTTTACACTATATTAGGAGCCTGGGTCATTAAATTTTTGTAAGATATATCTAATGGTGCAAATAAATGATTTATTATTATTATGCAAAATGATGAATCTTGTTCCTGTTATGATTATATACTGATGTGTATTTATCGTGAATAAATGGTTGTTTGTTCGCGTTTCCTTTATTTCATTAAAACATTTATATAACAGCAATTACAATTTTATTTAACCCAAGTGCAAGTAAAACAAAGAGAATACAAATAGAAGTAAAATAATTATCGATATCGAGGATACCTACAGCCTGCACAGCATTATGCACTTATGTTGGTAGCTCCGTCAGACACTAGAAGTTGTCATGTTGGCTATTCTAATCTAGCCTTGTTTTGACGTTTCTTGAAGTTTATTTTTATCTATGGAAGTCCCGTCTCTTCTTACGTAGTAATTGTATACTCTTTGCTGCTCCTGTTGGTCTTAGCGTAGTGATATATTATAGCCTATATCCTTCCTCGATGAATGGGCTATCTAACACAGAAAGGATTTTTCAAATCGGATCAGTAGTTCCTGAGATAGGCGCGTTCAAACAAACAAACTCTTCACCTTTATAACATTAGTATAGATGTTAGTATAATGCACGCCCAAAACGATGTATGCCATACCAAAGATAATATAATACAGGCTATACGTTACATGAGTTATGCAAATACATTAATACTGGATGGGCCACAACAGTTTGGTTTCCCTGGAGACATTGTTGGAACTATCTACTGCATTATTGAACTGTATACAATCTATTCTTGGCATGACCATTTTGATGTGACCTTCGTTTTTGAATTTAAAAATTGTTATGTAATCTTCTCATAAATATAAAAATGAATAGAAAAATTTGTTGGTAAGCGCATAACTCGAGAACGGCTGAACCGATTTCGATAATTCTTTTTTTATTATATTCCTTGAAGTACGAGGATGGTTTTTATGTAGAGAAAACGTAAACATGTACCACGGGCGAAGCCGGGGCGGACCGCTAGTTTAATAATCATAGTAAGATTTTCTTCTAGTTTGAGAAGATTTAACAAGCCTACGATTTCAGGTAGAGTACCTGGATAATCTAGAATAGGTTAAATTTCAAGTGGGAAAAAATGTACATGAATTTTATGAAGTTACCGAATTTATATTAGTCTATGTAAATCCGCTAGAAAGTTGCAACCAGCATAATTATATGTGTTTAAATTTTTTTCACCTTTTTATACCTATGCTATTTGAATTTTTTCAATTAATGAATGAAACAAATAGATAATAATTAAATATCTTCACCCGAAAATAGTATTGCATTCAAACAATCATTTGTATCAAAATAACCCACAAAGTTGTAACTTAATAGCATTCGAAAAGACACGATGAAGTGAGTTTATCGCAACGGCCTCACAGTTTTATTTTGAGTCTGTTCACAAATATTCATTATGCAGATATCTGTCGCTGACCATTTGTTTTAGGATGAGGTCAATCGATATATAAAGCCAGCCACTGACGACCCTTCTGTAAAGCTATTCATAATCAGACTTTGTTTGTCCTTTTGAAAATTTTCTTTATTGTTTCAATTTTGTGCTGTGTATTGTTTAGATTGCTTTGAATGTTTTAATTTTGTAAGCAAAATTGTAACGTTCTTATTAAATCGTAGTTCAATCTTAAATTTGTTAACTTTTATCTATTGTCTAAAATATTCAGGTAATTATAAAAAATATATATATTGAAGAATAAATCTATATTGTGTTCGTATATTCCATTCAATTTCAAGCCCTTTTTACTTAATTTTTAATTAAGAAAGCACGGAGTTCGATAGGTACTAGAAAGTAACATCAAATATAACATTTAACTGATTCATATTTTTAGGTATCTATTCGGTTCAGTAGTTTCAAAAAGTATAGACTATAGACCCTATAACATGAATTAAAATCATACATAATATCCAATGAACCTGAAAACATATGTACCTTACCTATATGACTCAACTATAAAAGCACAAAACATTAAACACCTCATGTAAATCACTAATTTACAAACAACATTAACCTCAAAACATTCAAGTAAAAACACGTTTAATATTCAAAACCTAAGTAAACCCGAAACTCAACAATGTAACCTAGAAGCAGCACCTTTTAAAAGATTATCACAAATTCATGTCGTTGAGCAGGTATTCAGGCGAAAAGTGTCTTTAAAGCAAGTGTTTAATGGCTGTATTTGCTTGTACCTTTTGGAATATGCTAACAGATGAACCGATATGAGTTAGAGCTTAAGGTTAGTTCAATGGAAATTGTTGTCAGAGTTAGGTAGTGTTAATTGTTCGCAGTGCAGGCTTTGATCATCCACTGCAACTCAAAGTTGAGTAACAGTTTAAAATGTAAGTTCAAATTAGCCGTAATTTGGCGTGAGATTTAATTATAACTACCGTTTCAATTTTTGTTTGCAACTTCTGAAACTCGATTTTAATATGGAAAAGAGGAATAATGTTCCAAATGTTATGCGTGTTTGTTTTAATTTAACTGAAAAAACTCGAATTAAAACTGTATTTATGAACGTGTTAAGAATAACACTCGAGTTAATGCCTCCATCATTTAAAATATGTATTTTAATAATAACATTGATTGCAATTCATGTTTTTGAAGTACGAAAAAAAAATAACTTAGTTTTACCACAGTTTTACGACACGGTTTCAAAAATTTCCTCACGAACAATTTTTTCCTTTTATCATGATAGTCAATGAATCAGTTAGTATAATATACGTTATAGTAATCCTGTAAAGCAAAAACTCCAAACTAAAAAGCTCACAGATGACCCCGATTAGCTGAACTCATTAAACTACATCACTAGTGCATTTGTCTCACTCAATTTACCAAAAGGGTCCAAGGGTCAGGAAATGAAGCCGCGATAGATGGCCGGATTGTGGACGAATGGGAAATTGTGTATCGATTTTATTTTTACATGTTTAATCAAGGCAAGGGTTGAATGTGTGGTAGGAAGTTATTGATAACCGCTTAACTTTACTTGAAAAATTGTTTTGTTCAAAAGGAAAAATAATCCGCATTTATAGTTTTCAAGTGAAACTTCTTTAGGCGTTGAGAGTAATATTTCAAGGTCGCGTCATGGCAATACCGTCATATCATGGAATTATCCGACGATTTTGGTATCTTTGAATATTGCCAAATAAGTTTTCTGACAAGTGTGGTCGGCACACACGCTCTTTTACGCGTAGCTTCATTATCATTAATTATTATTTATATTAAATTCTTATACCCTTTATCGGACCCTTTATTACTAAACAAAATTACGTAGATAACATTATTTATACATAAATTATGTACGTCGATACATAGGTAAGAACCTAACCGATACATTATGCAAACATGTTTGAAATATTCGAGCTTACCAATCCCTCATTCTAGACAGCCATTGAACCTATCTAGGTCCTGGAACGTGTCATAACTGGCATACAGTGTCCCACATACATGAATGCTACAAACATACATACGCTCCACTAAGATGCATAATAGAAATGCCGTGGCTTGAACCCGAATCTTCCCTAAATACTTGGGAAAATACGCCTGACTTTATCGTAGTGTGTAGTGTATGTGACTATGTTTTTTCTATGGGAGAAAAGAAGCTTTTTATTGTACTGAATTATAATATTTTTAAATTTCGTTTGGTTATTAATTACCGTCAAGTTACATATGTTTTAACAATTTATGTGATAATTTTGAATTTAGAGTTTGTGATAATTTTCTATTTTTACGTAAATATAGATGATAATTTGATCATCTAGAAAAGTATTTTGTGTGATTTACAAAGAAAATAATAATAGAAACAAATAAGATTTGTGTAACGCAAGCATCGATATTTCTTTGTAAAATTTTTGACAATTCAAATTACTTTTTCCTTTTCATTTTCTTCGAAATATCGGTATAAAACTTAATAAATTATTCTCAATTATATAGATAATTTATTTAAATACTTAGAATATACCTATACACTAATATATAATATAAAATCTCGAGAAAAACTCAATAATATCGATAATATACAGTGACTTTAATTACACCATACTTACGTATCTTTTTGTACGGCATAATAAAGTACTATTTGTAGATAATGTTTATATCAAAACTTTGCCAAAAACTATTGAAGTAATAAAAATATTTCATGAGAAAAGAGGTTTTGTTTAAAACTTTTCATATTTAACTTGCCCGGTCTTTTGATAGTGGGTAATAATGTTTTTATAACATTCTTGAGTACAACGTGAATTTCGTAATTTTTTATTACAATAATATCATAGAGCTTGTATGCTGAAACTGCTATTAAATAGTTTTAGCTAGAAAAAGGATAGATAATCTTCTTATATATAAAATTCTCGTGTCACAATGTTAGTCTGCATACTCCTCCGAAACGGGTGGACCGATTCTCATGAAATTTTCTGTGCATATCGGGTAAGTCTGAGAATCGGCCAACATCCATTTTTCATATGTACCACGGGCGAAGCCGGGGCGGGCCGCTAGTCTTATATATAAAATTCTCGTGTCACAATGTTAGTCTGCATACTCCTCCGAAACGGGTGGACCGATTCTCATGAAATTTTCTGTGCATATCGGGTAAGTCTGAGAATCGGCCAACATCTATTTTTCATATGTACCACGGGCGAAGCCGGGGCGGACCGCTAGTTTTCTTATATAATAGTATAAACACATTGTATTTATTAAGTTTTGTTGGGTACGTATAATTTTTGTACGCACTACCTTTTATTAAATAATAAAGCTGCAGATTGTAGGATACTTTTTTCCATTTATGTATTGCGCAAGCTTAGAATTAATTATAATCAGCTTATGTCATATTATATTATTTTTATTTTATATCAATTCTTGAGCTTATATTCATTCAACAAAGGTAGCCGATCGAAAATTGTTTGAGATTAACGAATAAATTCATTATAAACTGTACAAAATTCCACACAAAATAGAGACGGACGAACAGACAGATCGACAAGCCTTAGGACAATTCCTTACATTGAAAACAAAACACTACAACATACACCCAGCCTACAGGCCAAGGCATTCCAAATAAGACAATTTACTTGCACCAAATTTTAGAGCTAGCAGTTTTATCGCAAATCCAAAGGGATTTCAATCAAGAAGATGGATGATAGGTTAATCTGGGAGATCAATGGGCCGGGTAGGGCCGGGAAGGAACGTTCCATTATTTACACATATATATGCAAACAAATACGCAACAATTTACAGATAATCTTGAAATACGTCACCACAATGGTGGTAAAAGTTCGCTTATCTTTCGGGTGCGGGGAATTAAATTTATCTGAGAGTTTGATTAAAACGTTTTTGTTGTAGGTGTTTGTCGTGGTGTGAATTGTTTTTAAAGTTTTAAAGCGTTATATTAGTTATTTAAAGTAATATGTATGAATAATACAATCCTTGACTCTACATTAAAAATACAGATCGCTCAATCCACGATTCTACTGTTATTAATTCTAATAATTTAGTATAATATTGTTGTTTTTTTTTAATACTACAACCAACAAAGGAGCGGGCGGTGTACTGATGAAGGTTATCCCATAGCAATTGCAACGTAAGGTAACCTTGCGATTGTTTTTCCGGCCTTTGAGAGACGAGATCTTCATAACTTAATTACTTCCACACAAATATACAATAATTGTATAATAATGTGAAACTTCTATATTCCTTTTTCCTCCTATTTCCTTTTTCCGTTGAAATCAAGTGAAGCTAAAAGAATTTCACCATAAATAACAATTCTCAGTGCCCTAATGAAAACCAACATGAATCCTCCATGATTAAAAGCTAAACTTAAACACTATTTCTCTAAACATAATAAAGCTTTCGCACTAAGTTTTCTTCACTTAGAGAGTAAATGAGAAATTGTAAGCCTGTTTACACTACACTCGGCTTATAAATTGTTCTACCTTTGAAGCTATCAGCTAATGAGGATTTATTGACGTCGCAGAAGTTTTATTAAAAATGGAAATATTTTTATTAAACACTCATATTTCTTCGCAGCTAGATGATTAATAGGCTGCCCTTTTATTTGCAAGTTGTGTAAGTTGCAGTTTTAATAAATGTAGGTACATTATGAAAAATTGTTGGGCATTAAAATTGTCCCCAAGTTAGGTAGTTTTAAAATGTTTATTTTTATGAAGTTATTTAAATTTCACTTTACTTACATTTAATGTGACATTTTCCAATAGTTTGAGACTGTTTTGATTGGTTTTATGAAATATACAATAAATTAACACATAAATTTTGTAAAATTGCAGCCAAATTTTATTATTAGCATACTAATACGAAAATATCATTAGGGAAAAAATTCAAAAAGCATTAAAAATTATTATTATTATTTCGATAATAAAAGCATGCCTCAGTGTGAATTGGGTCACGCTGACATCGCTCCCGGGTCTGCCACACCCTCACAGAAGCTTGGCGCCAACGTGGTTATATACCGACAAACTGAACTTATAAGGAAGCCGGAATAAAAACAAAGCATAGATAATAAAGTACCCTTCTTATCAATTAATCTTACCCTTGTATCACAGCTATGTGTATTTAAAGGAATCCATGGTATATGGAAACTAAACAGAAGTATTTTCAAATAACAATTTTTATTTTTGTAAAACATTACTAACATTTCATGAAGCATTCCATCACCATGCCCAGTAACCACCAATTGCCAATTGTATTCCTTTAATTTAAATACTTCCGTCTGTTCTCGAACCTTCTAGAACATTCGAGAACATTCTGGAACGACAAGAGACATTCGAAATAATTAACACAAAGATCCAAACATTTAGCTGCACAGCAGCTGCTGGGTATTGAAATAATTATTTTCGCTCCACTCCAGTATGTGTGTCATCTTAAATCACTGCGCTCGCTGTTATTGTTTGCACTTACTGCATTATTCCCTGAGGAGTATCTTGTATGAGATGCATTTCTCATTTTCAATGTTGACAGAATGTAAATTAGGATCTCGACGATTTTAATAAAGATCCCTCAAGGCGAAGCTTGGTTAGAGCCCTATTGAGCGTGGCGTTACATTTTATTAATGATAGATTTCGCGTGCGGTTCACGGTTTAATCCTTTGATGCTTTCTGTTTCAATTACTTTGAATTGATCCTTGATCTCTCTTGTCTTCTTTTGACTTATTGACATTAAGATTTCAGTATACAAGGAGATAATATAGTTGTTGCGTAGTTTGATTTACATGAAGTAACTATTTAGTAATAATATATCTACTGCATCTAATGTATCTAAAAAAAACCATATATTTCCTGCCCTGGCTTGACGAAAGACACAGGTTCGAATCCTCGTAATCTAACTTTTTCTATTCTTTAAAAAAAAAATCATTTTAAATAACATTTTAATGCTACAAAACTAAATGTCAAATATATGGTTTAATATCTAATAAAGTGAATAAATAAAGACTCAGTGAATTAGAGAGTCATATGACTATTAATCCTATGCCATGTAACATGAGAAGTTATTTATATTAATGAAAGCAGTATCTTCGTGTCATGGTTAACGATATACTAATACTTTAACGTTGGACCAGTCTCTCTGTTGAATACAAATTGTCACATCTACCATGTCAATAGAACTGAATTAATTGCTTCCTTACTCTTGAAGTACTTGATAGTTAATTAGAGCTTACAGGCGAAACACAAACTATATTTTCTTACTTTTATGAAGACTGGAATATTATTCTAATAGATTCCTTATTTAGGCAATGCATGTAAACATCTATTTATTACGTTACATTAGCAAGAAAAGTCGTACAAAAAGTCTTACTGGCTAGTATGTTATCAATGAATAATTTCATAATTTCTCGTTAGGTATATTAAATTTTAAAAACATCAACCTTTAAATTTTAATCGGACAAAAATACAATGTGATTATAGAATCCAGTCAGAAGTAACTTTTCGCTAATACTCGGGGTATTTTTACAATCGTCTCAACGTTAATACGTTTAATTCGGCCACAAAACCCTGTAAGACCCGCTAGGATAAACCTTATTTTATATTGATCTCTTTAGTGTGGAGTTCTTTGAGAAGGGATAACTGATTTTTATTTGAATTTTTTGGAATTAATGTTCAGTATTCAAATTTCAATCATAGTAGATATTTTCAATGATGTCAGTAGTTTTTACTATAAAAAAGGTTCTTTGCGAATTGCTAACGAATCAAAAAATGCAATATATTTAGGAATGTATCTAAACTAATATGGAGCTAAAACTGTATAAAACAAAAGAGATATACGGTACTCTTGTGGCATACAAATTTCCAACGGAAAACTAGCAATAAAAAGTTGCGAATAAAATATATAATATGTATTGTCTTTATTCCTCAATAAACACACAAAGCATTATCAGCCACGAGCGTTCCCAAACACAGATGACAGTCCGGTATCGAAATACAACATTCGCAAATGAACAAATACAAACAAATTAGGACTTACCAAACAGAGGATCACTCTCATCCAATTTAATTAGGGTCACAATATACAACGATAAGGGAAAATCGACAGACCTCAAGCCATTGCTTCTGCGCTCTACCGTAAAAGGGTAGGTAGTTTATTTTGAAGACCCTCTCAGGCGTTGATTTTAAATGTTTTAAGCGAAAACAATTTGCGATGTAAAGTTTCGAGCGAATTCGGCTGACTTTAGTGATAATTAAATTGGTGAAAGTTTTGTTTGGATGATACGACATTTTTTGTAGCGTGTGCTTTTCAAATTATTATGTTTTTTTCTTGTTATTTTAATGGAAATTAAAGCGACTTTATTGTTTGATATAAGTGTCCAATGAGCTCTAAGTATTACATTATACATTTATAAGAATGATATAATAATACGTAAGTATAATAGATATGATATTTATTAAATGTCCCAATTGTACAGAAATTATACGAAGAACTGTGCTCAATATCAAATAATAAAATACCGTTTCGAAATAAGCATTATACAACAATAACCTCCGAATAAATAGAACGTAATAAAATTATTTCCAGAAGATTCCACAAATCTGTTTCTTTACATGTGAAAAATATATTTCAAGCACAATAATTTAAACGAAGCAGGCGTGACAAGAGAATCCTGTATCCTCGTCCTAACATATGCATGAATACTTTTATTTGTGGAAATAAAAAGGGCTCGGTTATTTCATGTTCTAGAAGACATTTATGATGATCTCGTACCTTCGAGGGACGCGGGAAAACAGAACGAGGTTACATTATGTAAACCCTTAAATTTTGGGGTATAATGCTTCTTGTCATTTAAATCAAACATATTTTTCGTGAATATAAAGCGATATTATAATATTGTTGTCTACGTGTTAGTGTTCTTTTTAAAATAGTGTTATGATACGTTGTTTCTTATTATATTTGGGTGATTATTTTGAAAAATTGTACTTTGTAGCAATTTTGAAAGACGTTTTTTGTGTGACGGTACTTAATTTAATATTATTATAATACCATGAATATAATGAGCACACACACACATTAACACATGAGTACAAGTAAGAATAGGATATAAAGTCACAGTCCACTTCAAGAAAAAGCCACCTTCAACACACCCAAAGTGAGACACAATCTCAAAACGAAATCCAAAAGCACGAGCAACTATCAAAAGCCGTGCCAAAGAGTAGGTATAAGTCGACAGATCAACTTGGAATACCGCCAGTATCGTTCTGCGTACAATGAAAAATCTTTAGCCTGTGGCATTGTAAATTCGGTTACGTCTCTGGCGGCCCAATTCAGCGGTTATCATTTTTATTCTTACAGTACATTGAACGATTATATTTTGCCGGATAATAAGGATGTTTTAAATGTGAACGTTTTTCATTTTTCAAATTGTGATGACGTAGCGTTATCACGTGTTAACGGTCTTTGAACAAATGCTCTATAAATCTTTTGAAAGACTTCATAAGGAGTTAATAGCATCTTCGATCTTTATGGGATTGTTTTAGCTATCGTTTGTCGAAGACGTAACTAACCGAACGGACAGCATAATCCTACCAAATTGAGAAGCTACTTTTATCAAAGGAATGTTCAACCGCTAGATTTAACGACTTATTTGAAATACCAGCAAATTTAATTATCTTAATAGGTATGTATATGTCGTGGTCATATCGTAGATTTGATCATTTCATGATATGAGTGGCCATTTCACGAAATGGTCGCATTTCATGAAATGGCCAACATGGTTTGGTCAGATCGTTAAATCGTCAACGTTTCACGATATGGTCATCCACATTTGGCCAGATCGTATAAAATATATAAAGTCCATAAAACATTAAAAAATTCTGAATATTTTTAGAACTTGTTTATTGTCATATTAACAAATATAACAATATATAAACGTTTAGGTTAGGTTAGGTTAGGTTAGACTTTAATAAAGAACGCACGAGCCGAGCGAGCAAAGCGAGCGTGCCGCGGTAGCGGCCGGCGAGTGCCAGAAGCGAATCGCTTTTTAAAAAAGGAACAATTATAATAACATAGGATATATAAATATATTTATGTAAACGATTTTAGACGCATTTTTTCCTCAATATAAGATATCCGCATTTTCCATAGTACTCGAACCTCTTCGTCGTAAATTATTTGCTATGACTTTCTTCATATTGTAATAAAATGAACTATGAAGTTTTAAACTGCGAATAATTAAATTTTCGCCAGCGCGGCGGCCGCCATCTTATCACATAAACACAGCGCTTGCAGCGCCTCTACCAATAATTAATGTAACTATTTTACGATATGATCAAATAATTTTGATCATTTCATGAAAAAACCGCGCGTTTAGTGGGCCATATCGAGAAACGATTTCTTATCATTGATCTGCCCAAACCACATCATGATGTGGCCAATAGACATTCGAGCATTTCATGAAATGCGACCATTTCACGAAATGATCGATCATATCATGAAATGAGCAAATCTACGATATGACCACGACATATATAAATCTCGTGTCACAATGTTTGTCCTGAATGGACTCCTAAACCACTTAACCGATTATAATAAAATTCGCACACCATGTGCAGTTTGATCCAACTTGAGAGATAGGATAGTAAAAACATGTAGGTACCACGGGCGAAGCCGGGGCGGACCGCTAGTACGTATATAAAGACTCTTCGAATATACAAATTAAAATCACTTTATCAATGTCCGGTTTAATAATGTGAGTCATTAACTTCGACCAAAAATACAGCTGAGCTGCCTTTTTTCCGTGTTACCCAAAATTTGTTAAGTAGGTATCATTTAAGTATCCAGTTTTTTCTTGTCTGTGTTTTACGTATTTTATTATGTTTGGACTCTTTTAAAGTTATTCATTTCTATTGTAGCTTGATAAAAAAATATTATTTTTATGCAAAATAATACCCATCGAACAATAGCATTCTAATAAATATACATACGACAATATTGTCGCTTTCCAATATTTAAATAAATATCAATATTACTATTTACAATCTTCTAAACCTAAATTCACAAGGATATTTCAAATTAAAACGACCCAGATATGACACGCTACCCCAAGGAACTATGACGAAGGTCCTGGATTATCGGGACGTCACCAAATCCTTTTTTACGCGAAAACAAGGTCAAAGTATGGAAAATGGATATCCGTATTCCTACGAGACGCGTAATAAAAATCTTGGAGGCCGTTCTTTTTGTGCATTAGAAAAACAAATGGGAACACATTAGGAAGGATTTGTTGTGCAAAAAGTTTAGCGCTGTTTAATAGGTACGGAGAATTCGTATTGTGTTTTATGGGATAGCATATAGGTACCCCGGATTCTTTTGTATTTAAGAAATAAAGATGGAAGGCGTACAAATTTTCATCACCAGTTATAAAGTAACTTGTACCACCAACATTCTATATACCATTCTATATCCGAATAAATTTAACAGTTTGACAGACTAATAACATAGTGTAACAATCTAGGTAAAAATCGATCACATTTTACTTAAGAAATATTCAAAACGTATTTAAAAAGTAACCTTTTCCTAGCTAAGATACATTTAATACGCTCAACTTCACATCCTATTGTATAAATAGCCACCAAACACTACTCAGACCCCAAACTAAGAAGGAAATAATGAAAAGCTTACAACGCTATTACGTGGTAAATCAAGCAATCAGGGTAAGCCTTTAATCCAACTAGAATTTGATCCACAATAAAGGTTAATTGGTACAATGTCTAGCACAATGACGTACGTAATGCAATCTGCATTAAGCTGTAGCTTGTCATACATGTGAATGAAATGGTTGATTCAATTTTCAACTGGATGTTAGAGGAAGTTAGTAGCACGACTTTGTGCTTATTATTTTCAACAATATTAACAACTGAACTGTCAATTCGACCGTATTTGATGTTTTTTCAAAACTTTCGACTTGGTGAACGGTTTTCGATAATTGTTTTTGAAGGGGAACTTCTTTAGGCGCGTTGAAAGTAAAAGGTCTCATCATTGCTCTACCGTCACGTCATGAAGAAAGGCGACGATTTTTGTAGTATTGAATTTTGCTAAACGCTTTTGACTCGTGTACTCGGCTTACACACTATTTGAAATGATGCCTCCCATGTGGTTCCAGTTACATTTTGTCACAGTTCTGACAATTTTAAGACGGTTTAGACTTATGTTAAAAATAATAATTATTGTTATGAGTTAATTTTGAATGAATAGCGTATTACGATGTTTGCTCATTAGTTTAATTGGCTCTTTGTATTTATAGTTCTGATATAAATAACAATTAAGAACTATATTGTGTCATCTAAGTAGGTAATCCTTTATTTACCGTCTGTCCTAGATTATGTTGATTATTATACGGTTATTTCGATGTCTCTTTTCTGTTTTTCAGGTTAATGTGTAATGAAAATTTTTCTAAATATCTTTTGATAAGTAGTAACTTACTGATAAAATTTTCTTTTTATTACATTGCATCGAAAGAACAAATTCACGTCAGATATTATTTTCCGGTTTAATCAGTTTGTTCAATGATTAAAATAATATTTTAATATCTATATAAAATGCTCCTAATATTAAATTCTGTTATTTGTAATACAATATCTTCAATTAAAGTAAGTAAATTAAAGAAACTTGTCAGCTGTCCCTCAAAAAATGTATTGCGAGACATAGGATATCGTATCTTTTATTTATTTATATCAAAATGAACAAATATAGGTATTGTTTCCAATAGAGATAGTAATATATCAACTAATTACAAAGTAAGTAATAATACGCGAGCATTTGCGGTTAATTCAGCGAGCTAGGTAGTGCTTTCCATCAGGATGTAGTTTCCTTTGAACTGAAACTTAAGCTAATTCGGGTTGCGACGCAAATTGCTTGGCTTATTTCAGTGCAATTCTCTTCTGAAATCAGCAAATATATACCACAAGTTTCTAGCTACGGATTGTGTAAAAACCCTTTATTTAAGGGATCGGGTTTTAGTAGGGACTAGAAGATTGGTATAGAAATGCAGCTGTTATTAAATGATATCAAGTAATTAAGATTTTAATGTACTCATAATAATGGTAATCATTTTTTTGATATGACAGAGTAGATGCGATGGTGATGAAGGCATATCAGCTCTTATTACCTTGATAAATCGTAACTTTCGTCTATATTACTTTTTAAATCCCTACTAATATTATAAATGCGAAAGTAACTCTGTCTGTCTGTCTGTTACGCTTTCCCGCTTAAACCTCTCAACCGATTTTAATGAAATTTGGCACAGACAATCTTTAGACCCTGATAAAAAACATAAGCTACCTTTTATCAAAACACCACGCGAGCGAAGCCGCGAGCGGAAGCTAGTTTTAAATAAATGGATAAAAGAAGATACTCAACTTCATTAACACGACATTAACAGAATAAACTTATCACAATAATTTCAATATTAAGCTACAAGTTTATTAACATATATCAAGATTTTATTAAAGCATTATCGATAAAAAGGAAATAACTCTATCTCTATCACACCCACGGGGGGACATATTTCATATCCTACTCTTATCGATGACCGGGTCACCAAGGATAGCAATATAGTCCATTGTTATTAAAAAGATGTCAACTTTGGACCGTTGATTTATAGCAGCTTTGTGATTCACGATAATGGAAACGTATTATAATAGTAATATTATAATAGTGAAATCACTACGTAGTATAAAACAAAGTCGCTTTCTCTGTCCCTATGTCCCTTTGTATTCTTAAATCTTTAAAACTATGCAAAGGATATTGATGTAGTTTTTTTAATAGATAGAGTAATTCAAGGGTAAGAGTAATTCAGAGTTTTAGTATATAAATTTAGGTTTTAGCCAAAGCGGACGAAGCCGCGGGCAGTAAGCTAGTACTGAACAAGACAGAATTAACCCTATGTCTATGTTACATGAGCGGCAGTGGCTTTTTTACAGTTACAAAGTTATGGAGTTGTTGTTAGCAATTTTAAATCTTTGAACAAATAACAAGAATTTCAAGAAAATGGGTAAGATTTGAAATTTGAAAAAGCGTAACAACATTCCATATATTTATGTAAGAATCGTTCACGATTAATCTTACAATATAAAAATGAATCCCAAAATGTGTTGGTAAGCGCATAACTTGAGAACGGCTGAACCGATTTCGTTAATTCTTTTTTTATTATATTCCTTGAAGTACGAGGATGGTTCTTATGTAGAGAAAACGTAAACATGTACCACGGGCGAAGCCGGGGCGGTCCGCTAGTCTTCTTATATATAAAAATGAATCGCAAAATGTGTTGGTAAGCGCATAACTTGAGAACGGCTGAACCGATTTCGTTAATTCTTTTTTTATTATATTCCTTGAAGTACGAGGATGGTTCTTACCTAGAGAAAACGTAAATATGTACCACGGGCGAAGCCGGGGCGGACTGCTAGTACATAAATAAATGGAATGTTGTTACGCTTGACTAAAAATAGATAAAGCACGCTCTATTCCAAAACTATCACATTTTTTTTAATTAAAAAAAAAAATTACACATCATTTCCCAGTTTCAACGCTTTACTCTAAAATAACTTTTTGCTTTGTTCATTAAAAAACGAAAGGGAAACATACATATCCCATTTCTAAATAAATCGATACCTAAATCCATACTAATATTATAAATGTGAAAGTAACTCTGTCTGTCTGTCTGTTACTCAATCACGCCTAAACTACAGAACCAATTTGCATGAAATTTGGTATGGAGATATTTTGATACCCGAGAAAGGACATAGGCTACTTTTTATTGCGAAATATGTATGTACCACGGGCGAAGCCGGGGCGGACCGCTAGTAATATTATAATTCCTTTATTAATTTGTATATTGGTATAATTAATACCTACTAGATAATATAACCTCTAGTCTGTACACATTAAAATTGCACGGTTTCATTTCTTAGAATAAAACCTAGCGCTTCTCAGTAACATGTCACAGGTCTTAAAGCTCATTATAGGATCACTTATAACAAACGAGGTCAATGTGGTACAGGTTAACTCTGTCATTTATTAACGTTGAATTTTTCGCGATTTTGTTCCATTAAACGATATTAACAGGGGTGATTTTTGGATGGATATAAAAAACTTAAAAACTACACGGAATGTGGAGTTTGGCAGTAACATATGTCATCTCCGAAAATTATACACGGCTCTTAAAACGGCTTATTAATGCTATATTAAGGTAAAGATCCTTTAATAAATTGACTGTTGTAAATCACCATATAGACTAAAGAGGCTTCAAATCAAAACAATCTATCAACAATTTCATAAATTGGGAAACGTCGGAACTAAACAATCAAAAGATCTACTAAAAATCAGTAACTAAATAGGAAATTAATAAGGCAGTTTCGATATAAAATTAACCGCTTATTGAAAGTTAATTCTTTCATTCCTTCACTCACTATAATCGTATATAAATAAAACTATATCGCTTTTAACTTTTAATTCCACCCCATCTATATAGCAATTAAGTCATTGAAAAATTAAGTCCGCGATTACTGTTTCGTAATACTTAAGGCGAGTACCTTCGTAAAGGCATTACAAAGTTTAATTAGTGTAGTTAAGGGCCTGTGTTACGCGGCTAGCTTTAGATCGGATATTTTGATCTTCGTGTTATGGAATTTGGTCAATCTTTTGATTTATTATATAAAAATGAATCGCAAAATGTAAGCGCATAACTCGAGAATAGCTGAACCGATTTCGTTAATTCTTTTTTTTTAATATTCCTTGAAGTACGAGGATGGTTCTTAAGGAGAGAAAACGTAAACATGGGTACATGCCCGTGGTAACGGGCGAAGCCGGGGCGAATCGTTAGTTTATTCTAATCGAATCGTTTTCAGAGTAATAAAATATATTGTAAAAAAATTATAGTTCTAAAATGTTTGCGAATTAAATTATATTGGTTTTTTTTTGCCTCATCGGCTCGATAGACATACCTCACTTCCCTATTTTTTCTATTATCATCCTTTTCTATCCTAAAACAAAAGTTTTTTTTTATACATACGTTTCATAAATGTTGTGTACATGACATTTACATGCATTTATAGTAGTAGGATTACAAGCTAGTTTGTTAATTATGAATTAGTTTGGGCTTATACAACCCGCAAAACGGATATACCCGTCAATAAGGATTATCAAGTGGCTGGTATTGTGTGAAACGTGACGTCATCATTGAGTTTCATATTAGCACAGTATACTAACGATAGACGAAAAACATCATTGCTGCATTATCATAAAAGTGTTCATACCGAACACCTACGACTAAGACAAAAGAAATATTAAGAAAATGAATATTATATTGACTCTACATTTTTAACGTGGGCGTCAAAAATATTCTCTTTTATAATCAATGTACTGATTTTTGCAGATAATCGCAAGGGAGAAAACAGTAGCTCAAGAAATGAAGCATACTTTCAAAACTTTGATACAGCCATTAAACTTTTTTCAAATAACATCCATCTAAATATTAAATACTTTAGTATGATAAATTCTTTATTTTAGCTTATTACTAGCGGCCCGCCCCGGCTTCGCCCGTGGTACATATGAAAAATAGATGTTGGCCGATTCTCAGACTTACCCGATATGCACAGAAAATTTCATGAGAATCGGTCCA
This sequence comes from Colias eurytheme, assembly GCF_061535395.1. Taxonomy (NCBI): domain Eukaryota; kingdom Metazoa; phylum Arthropoda; class Insecta; order Lepidoptera; family Pieridae; genus Colias; species Colias eurytheme. Next base: position 8,930,758 of record NC_142998.1, on the reverse strand, counting down.
CCCGTTTCAGAGGAGTATGCAGACTAACATTGTGACACGAGAATTTTATATATAAGAAGAATATCAATGACAATAATGCTGATTAACTAAACTTAAAAACATTTATCAACATCCGTAATTAAAGTCCTTCAAAGTTAACAAATGAAACAATTCAAATAATCATTTTGTATTCTAAGAAGTAAGTAATAAACAACTGTATCAAACAAATATCATTGTTGAAGCCTTTTCCGATAATTTTATTATGTTGTCTATTATAAGAAATGTATTTTCTCATATTATTTCATTAGTCCACGTCCTTACAATTAATAATTATAGGAACAATATTGTTTCATTATTTTGCTCCACTGGTTTGAGCCTTGGTGGCTTTTTCAAATAATTTATAAATATTAATGAAAGACGGATGTGAATTTAATACGTGGAATTTGTAGAAAAATGTTATTTAAATGAAGCTACTTATATTATAAATGCGAAAGTTTGTGAGGATGGGTGTATTCCTTGCACGCAAATACTACTGAACCTATTACAATGAAATTTAGCACAAACACATAAGGATAAGTTTTATCCCGGAAATCCCACGGGAACAGGAACTTTGCGAATTTTTCTTTGAAAACGCGGGCGAAGCCGCGGGCGGAAAGCTAGTCTACAATATATTTGGAAATTGGAAATATTGTAACATTCAATACTAAAGAAACGTAGCAAAAATCTTGCTATCAACAATCAAGGTATGTATTATTATCTATTATATAACCAGCTACCGTTAAAATAGGGTAAAAAATTAATTTTTCTACCTTAAAATATAATTTAATTTTTATAATACTAAGTATTTCCTATCTTTATATGAATTGAAACCAACTACGTTCAAACTAATTTATGACAAAAGCCCTTCTAAAAACTCCATCAATTCTATAATTTAAAACTACGTTAGTATATTTATAAGCAGTAGGTATACCCATCTTGAACTAGCGCACGATCCATAAAAGTGGCAGCTAATTAAACTAAACATATTGAAAGTTTCCAGTTATATTAGTTGCGGGTAAGTGAAAACCCCAATCTAATTTTTGCTGAGTAAACAGTGATGTCGACAAATGGCTGACGGCTCATTAAACTTTGTAATTGGCTTGGGTGCTATGTAGGGCGAATGCAAAAACCCTGCTGCATTATCTTGTATAGCTATAGCACAGATACTATACTAGCTATAGTATTATATTATCTGTGATATAGTATTAGGGCTGATTTTTCAATCCTTGGTTAAAACTTATTCGTCGAATAACGTATAAAACTACCATTTTAAAAACGTATTCTAATTGCCCGTATTTGACAGTTTACGTGACATAATTATCGTGTAATACTTTATTGGACGGATAAGTTTTATCCAAGCAATGAAAAATCGGCCCTTAATGAAAATAAAATTATCTGTGATATAAGTAAGGTTGGAATATGGCTAGATTGTGTGTTGTGTTGGGTATTTTTTTTTTTTTTGAATTGCTCTTGTGTTCTTAATTTAAATAAATAGATAACACTATAGTATCTGTGGTGGTATATATATCTGTGGTGGCACGTAATTGGCTTCGCAATGTTGTTGATTCTTGGAAGTTAAATTGTACAATAGTTTTATAAAAAATAATTAAACATTAAGTAAGTCGAACTAGGAAATACCGACGTTCGTTTACGATTTAATTTTTATTTAATACGGATATATTTTGATTACATTGTCTGCTATTACAATAGTTATAAAGTACTAGCGGTCCGCCCCGGCTTCGCCCGTGGTACAGATTTCGCAATAAAAGGTAGCCTATGTCCTTTCTCGGGTATCAAAATATCTCCATACCAAATTTCATGCAAATTGGTTCAGTAGTTTAGGCGTGATTGAGTAACAGACAGACAGACAGAGTTACTTTCGCATTTATAATATTAGTATGGATTAAGATTATACCGAGATACATCCAAAAACGCTATCTGAGCTTTTTTCTGATTTTACAGTTTTGTGTGATAATTTATATCATTAGGTACATATCCCTGATTTCCCACAAGCAGACAAAAGCCGCTCTCCATTTATTTCTTCCGGAATTCTGATGAAATTCTTAACAAAAAGTTTTAAATACTGAAACGAGTTACATTACAAACAACAATCTCCACTACAGGCGTATACAAAATAAACCAATACAAGAACCCACAAACTCTGTACATTACACACTTGAATACAAAACTTTCATTCTTGGAAACTCCCGGATTCCTCTAACTTTAATTACTGAAGACTTTGCACTCGGGATCAGATAAAATTGCATTCTCCAGCGAGATTGCTTTAAAATTGATAATGTGGGTAATGCAACAGATGTTTCTTAGCGAATACCTAGTGTAATGATTCTTATTTCTTACACGTAGGTATGCTATGTACTGTGTGAACGAACCATGTAGAATAGAATAGAAATAATAAACCATGAATAATAGAAGTAATAACCATGTAATACCTATAGTAGGAATGTATTTAATTTCTTACGTATGCTTTATAAGTGTGTGAACGTACCATGTAATACAGTATGTATTTAATTATTTACGAAAGTTTTTGTATCAAAATGAAAGCTTTTAAAAAAAAATTTTGTCAACATCCTTAAAATGTTTTGTCTACGTTACCAAGAGCGATAATTTGTTGTGATTTATCGTAAAGTGTTGATAAAATGAAACACTACTTTATTAAACAACGTTAATTGATTTTTTTATTTGTTTGTAAACTTTTCCTTTATGAACGTCATCGATCTCCTTAAGTGACTTAATCCCATTTGAAAATAAGTAAATATTTACAAAATATAGTAAATATAGATATTGTAACAAAAAGATAATACAAAAACTTTATGAAGAATACAGTTTTCACAATAATACTTGCCGTAATCTAGTGAAATGTTTCAAACTCAAACTCAAACATTTATTTATTCAATTAGACTTCTTCTAGAAGCACTTTTGAAACGTCATTACATATTTTTAACATTTACCACCGATTCGGAAAGCAGTATCTACGGAGAAGAACCGGCCAGAAAGTCCATAGCTGCTCTTTTAAATCATCTGAGTTTTACAAAATATTATAATCATATTATAATATTATAATAATAATATGCCAAAGAACTGTCCTGTGGTTTTTACGCGACAACTCTCCATGGGTTTTTATCGTCCTGGATATATTCCTTAATACTGTAGTAGGCTCTCTGAACTAGTATACATAATTATATAAGTTTTCTGACAAACTCTTAAACTTATTTAACTTGTAATTATTCTCCGATTTCAATATTAAAAATCTAATTAGAATCATTTTTCACAGATCAGGAACGAGAATGTTTTCGATCCAAGTTTCATTATCTCAAACTCAAGATATCGCGGAGCACCGTCAGTTATATATCAGAACTGACTTTGTCCGATTGTTCAAGAAATTTCATTAAACTACGTACTAACTTTGATTCTCTAGATTCCGCTATGATTTAATTTGATTCAATTCACTGGCTTTTTATCGTAATTGAAATTTTCTATTGGCAATAACTTGGCTTATAAAAGAGTACTTCTTAATTTTTAACGAGGAAATTGGATCAGATTTGTGTGGGGATATTTTAAGCGGGAAGTTTTTAGGTGGATAGAATGTGGATGGTAATATTATTATTTTATTGAAGCTTTATACGGCTTCTTCAATAAAACGATATTTTTAAATCTTTTTCACATTTCAGCTATGTGTTTTTACAATATGAGCTTAACATGAGGTTGTTAATATTCAGACGATAAATATTTCAACAAACGACAACATGAAGCGTAGGTAAATTAATATTATAAAAAATAAAATGAATGCTTTTTAATTTTTATATATTTTAAGAAATTTTCCATATTATATTTATCACAAAAGAAAAAGTAATTTCATCATTTTTTATCTATGAAGCCTCTCTATAAATCAAATTAATCAAGGAAGTCGGATTTGATGAAATATAATTCAGCAAACCCGCAAATTATAGATATCATTTCCAATCATAAATGATAACATGGCTTCATTCCGAGCACACGCCAACAAAATATGATACACATCTTCAATATCTTGAGGAAATGGTTACTATCCTGTTGCCAATGTCAATTCATGCCGGCATTTAACGGATTGATATACCAAATTATTGATTTTGTATTATGAAGCCCCGTTCCCCCGTAGTGGGGAAAAAATCTTTATTGACAACTAGAATTCCGCACGCGGCTTCACCCGTTGTGTCTAGAATCTAATAAAGTATATATTAAAATCAATTATATTCCTTTTCAATCACTCTATCTGTTAAAAAAACCGCATCAAAATCCGTTGGATGGTTTTAAAGATTTAAGCATACCTACATAGGGACTTATGGACAGAGAAAGCGACTTTGTCTTATACTATAATATACAGTTAAGTATACCTACTAATATGAACCCTTAGACTCTGAACTATATAGTTAATGTAAATAATAAATAGGACTGATTCAATTGACATGTGTTCACACATCGATTTTTTTAAGTACACAAGTGTTAGTCACAAGTCAGTTCTATGCTCTGTGATACTGATGCCTTCGACAGGAATCGAAATTTAGACCTCTAAGTAATCGCTCCAGGATTAACCACTGAACCATAGCAGTGAAATATATTTAGCGACCTTAATTATTATCTTCAATTTCTCTAATATATTTTTCTTTCTTTTCAGAATCTTAAGAATCAAATCATGACAACGAACGTGTGGGTTGAACAGGTACGTAACATTTTCTTTGTAATAATTAATGTTTTCTTATTAATATTATAATATCTTTATGAATGTATTCATAACGTCTAAATATTCATATACTTAGATCTTAGATCTTTTATACAGCGACTTTGAGATACAAGATATTGACTATTTATACTTATTTCTTAAACTTAATTAAGATTTGATGTAAAAGTCGGCTCAATATTTTTTTATTTAGTTCATAAATAAAAACAGATTACTTATATACGATGTTTTAGATATTTATTATTCAATACATTATTTTGTAGCTTTACCATGGATCAGGAAATGATTCGAAACTGACATACGTGTTCCTTTCTTTAAATATTCATTACAAGAATTACACGTATAAAAAACTTTACAAACTTTTCCCACACAACATATTTATCATACACCATTAGTTTCCAATATACAGAATAGAGATATCTTTCAAATTCCGCAGCAAATAAAGTCATTTAGAAAAGTCAGAATGTCAAAGCGGCCCGTGACTAGCGTTTGACAAATGACCAAAGGCCCTGGACAAAAGGAAGGCACGGACCCCCGTCAATAACAACTTGACTAATAGAACTGCAATATATCCGGTGTGTTTTTTAATAGATTTATCTTGGCAACTGAGGAAACAATTTCTGTTACGTCTGAAATTTTAGCTTTGAATATAAAAAGTGAATTCCCGTGTCCGCTAGTGGGGTAAGGGGCATATTCATTATGCATACATCTGTTTGACTGATCGATTTTCTTTTAGGGTCAAGTATGTGATCAAACTTCTGTGTCCTGCCAGACCGAGACATTTTTTTTTCTTCGTCTCCACCGGGAATCGAACCCGTCCTGGTCCCTAGGTTCTACGCTCACGCGTCAACCAGCTAGTTTAGAAGCTTTGAATATATTATATATCAGTGTAAAAAATAAGTTTAAAATGTGGGTTAATGTTGAGTTTTCGGTAAGGACTTTAGACTTTAAAGAAGTAAAAGGCAAAAGTTATGGTAATGATGAAAGAATTACGCTTTCGCACTCTACTTTCTCTTCCAGAAAAGCTTATAATGGTACAGAAGAGATAATTCGGATAATTCTAGAAGAATAACTGTTGGCAATATCTCAGAAGGGTAAGGGCTAGATAATAATCGATCGTGCAGAAATGTGCGTGTCCCATTAACGAACTTGGGTTTTCACTCTCACTTCCCATGTACCCATGTCACGTCTGTATTATATAAGTCTTTTTATCGAAAGTACTTCTAAAAGACATTCCTTAAAACTTGTAGCGATTCGTTTATTAAACTTAGTTGGAGTTTATTGTTTCACAAACTTTGTTGGAGTGCAGAGGTCTGTATTCTTACTTGGTAACATTTAGCCGAATTGTGGAATTCATCTTGATGTATTTGTTATTGGGGTTTTTACTTTCTATTGGTATTTATATATTTCATATACATAAAGAAGAAGTGTGTTTGAAGTTTATTGACATAAGTATTATTTAGAGATTTCATCTTTTTTAAGAGGAACATGTTTTGGAAGTGGTTCAAACTTTGAGGTTCTTATTATGAGATTCGATTCTTTGGCTATTCTGGTAACAGGAAAATTATTATAATTACCTCGTAAAATCATATTTACAAACTCAAACATTTATTTATTCAATTAGACTTGTTCCAGAATAATCTTATTTTAATTGTACACTTCTATTAATTGTACACCAAAAATAAAAACACTTATATTAATATACATACATCATGGTCATAAGAGGCTGTATTCAATACACTAAGGTAGTATGACCTACAAAATTGAATACAGTTTTAATTCATTCAAACAATAATTTCTGTACAAGATCATTGAAGAAGTGCTTATATACAGCCTTTTAAACAATTAAAAAATTATTACGCCGTTAACAATTACTCAACCCTTAAAAACAAGAAAATATCACAAAATACTTTCAAAAGTTCTCAGCTATAGATAGAATAAATAAAACCCAATGCACATCAACTTCAGCACGAATCGTAATAACAAATCCAATAAATAAAATATAAATCATACAGTTCACTTGGATCGTAACATTTTTATTGGGTCGCACAATTTCTCAGTGAAACTTTGGTGACATAAATAAAGAATAAAACAAATTGCGCGGATAAAAAAATTGAGTTACTTGACAATGTTATATAATACTAGCTGTGCTCGGCGGTTTCACCCGCATTGCTCCGCTCCTGCTGGTCTTAGCCTTCTTCGATAAATGGGCTATCTAACACCGAAAGAATTGTTCAAATCTGACAAGTAGTTCCTGAGATTAGCGCGTTCAAACAAACTCTTCAGCTTTATAATATTAGTATGATGATTCCTTAACTCCGGTTTGCACCGAGCACTGTTTTTTATAAAGTAGGCTGCATGCTTGTCTCTTCTTTGAGCTAAATTGCATTCAGATCCGACCAACTATTTAAGATAAACAATACCTATACCATAAAGGTTGTTTTCCACCTATAATATGCAAGGATAATAGTATGTAGCGAGGAATGTGTCCAATCATATTGCTTTATTTAGTTTGAAGTTTGAAGCGATACTATTGGTAATATATAAAAAAGCTAGATACGTTACCCGCTCTCTATTTTGGCAAGAAAAAACTCAGCTAAGTGCCCGAGTTTCACTTAGTCACGCACCATTCAGCGTCGTGGCTGGACGTTCTTCTTATATTTTAATCGGCAGTTGTTATTACGAAGTACATGAGTGAGACATGTATTATGTCTCGTGCGTGAGAGTGAAAGAGAGAACAACTGTATTGGTGATAATGCGTTAGTAAGTAGGTATGTATTAATTACGCTGTTTTTTAGTGCAATGATGTTGACGTATGCCGCGTCTACTAGTATAATAGAGTCATTGTTTACAAACACATTCCTCGATACACATCCTCGCATAATATTGGTGGAAAACCACCCTAACTTTTGCATTAATTATACTTACCAGTTGTTAATATGCTTATTAAAACTATTAATGAGTTCGTAACTTATAATTAAAATACCAATAAAATATTCTTGAAACAACTTCACTACATAGTATAAAACAAAGTCGCTTTCTCTGTCCCTATGTCCCTATGTATGCTTAAATCTTTAAAACTACGCAACGGATTTTGCGGTTTTTTTTAATAGATAGAGTAATTCAAGAGGAAGGTTTTAGTATATAATTTATTATGTTTTAGACAAAGCGAGCGTAGCCGCGGGCGGAAAGCTAGTACTAGAATAAATTACCAATACGTTTTCATATGTGATTTCTCGATAACGTGTTAAATGCTCCCCTAGAAAGAATGATAAATGACCGTCCGATATAGACAGCGGATAAAAAATAGAACGATATTGTATCTCCACTAGATTTATATCGGCTAGTTTGATTCATCATATTCTCTTATATTTAAAACTGGGTGTGAAAATTGGACAGTGATAGAAATATATTTGAGAAATATGCATTAGAATTTACTACTTTATTTTATACTAGCTTACCGCCCGCGGCTTCGCCCGCTTTGTTAAAACCTAATAAATTATATACTAACCTTCCTCTTGAATCAATCAATCTATTAAAGAAAAACACAACAAAATCTGTTGCGTAGTTTTAAAGATTTAAGCATACAAAGGGACATAGGGACAGAAAAAGCGACTTTGTTTTATATCTACTATGTAGTGACTACAATATAGTTGCACACAGAGGAAACCCTACTGCACCTTACAAAAACCTAATCACTGATAAGTGATCCCTTACAGTCAATCAGGGTAAGCGTTTAGCTACTATTATGTATTCTGTGGTAAAAGGTAACAAGCAAAAATATCACTTGAATTTGTATAAGCTTTATTGAAAACTGAAAAACAGTATGCCAATAATATCACAATGGATAGGTGAACACTTGAAAATGTTTTAACATCAAACGCCTATAATATTAATTTGTTCACTTGAACCGAGTACTTACGTTATAATCTCCTTCAATATTAATAAACATTCAGATAAACGTGTGTTAAGGCTTTGAATGTTTTCCCAATCCCCAACTTCTCAAAATAAATATTCCATGAAAATAGATTTCAATATAGAATCGAACATTAACGCATTAGTCTCAAGAGAAATAACGTCCATGAAAATATTCAGTTCAGTGATTTTACCGAATAATAGAAAGCTTAGAAGGCCGATCGAACTTATTATGGGCTTCAAACTGATGTACATAACAAATGATCGAGCGAATTGATAACAATATAATGGTAGAAAAACAGAACCATTTACATTATTGACCTAGTTGATAGGGAATTTAATAAAAGCGAAGAAATCGTTTATTTTTGTGATCACTTGTGTTGTGTGAACATTTATTGAGTTTAACTTACGCAATTGAAGTTTATTTTAAAAGTATTTATTGCAGTGAAACTTCTTGAGAGTAAAACTTCAAGGTGTAAGGTGACGATACCAAATCTTTGAATCTTGCCAAAAAAGTTCCACTTCTGACACGTGTGCTCGGCACACATGCTTTTTAGTTTGTGAATATAGTTCAACGATAGAACAATTTCTTGCCGTATCTTACCTTACTTGTTTAATTATTGGAATACTAATTCTATAAAGAATGGATTTGAACAAATATTTCTTATATTTATCAATATTCACTAAAAAATAAGCAAGATATATACGAGTATATCATTTGGACTAAGGATAGAATAGGCAGTTGGCTTGCATAAACGACGGGACACCATAATTATTCAGCATAATTACTTGCAGATCCTCCCTTACATAGCATTAAGGATATAGTTAAGATTGTAAGATAGTGGAAAGGGTAGGAAATATCAGTCTCCGGTCTTCTATCTCCATAACATAGTATTGTTAAATCGATTGGCTTTGTTTGCTTTGCCTATCCTAACCAATCTTATTTATGTATCTATTTTTTAATGCTTTTACTAATATGGTAAATGTAGAATTTAAATGTACCTAGGTATGAATGCATAGATGTGTGGCTCTTTAGTGTTTATTAACTCAATTATGCCAAAACCGCTCATGCCATCTGAATAAAATTTGATACCATAGTCAGTAACCACCTACGATTTTTACATGGCCCCAAAGCGATCAAACCCGCGGTCTCCAGCTAGTCTTGTACATATTAAAGTAAACAATTGCTTCCAACCATTGTTTGCGCAAGCATAGAGGCATAAAATATATGAAAGACGCTTATGAAAAATAAAAGAATTTCAAATACGTTCTTACCTGAAATTCTTTCTGTATTTGGAATAGAAAGAAACGTACCGACATTTTTGCTTAACAATTCGGCAAAGTTTGTTTTAGCTTTGTTGATATTTGGCATTTCATTCGCATCAAAAGTTATTCTTTCGCGGTCTGAATACTTTATTAAACAATGGAACTTGTGATTCCACTTGTGATAATTGTAAAATGTTTCTGTTACTGTGGTTTTAGTTGGTGTGATTTGAGGAAAGGATTTGATTGGTTTTCGTCAAATAAATGCATGAAGTATTATTTATGAATAGGTGATTTAACTAGTGCTGGATCACACATTTTTGAGAATCAAAAAAGTTTAAGTATAGATGTGCTATAATCATTTGGACTTTAAGCTTTGACATAATAAATTCATTCCATTTTACAATTTCAATCTCTAAAATCTCTTTAAACATCCCCGATTACGCTTGACTGATACATTTGAGCTTCTTATAAACCTCAGAGATGTAACACTATCCACAGCGTGACATTGGCAAAATTGTGGCAACGCAGTACTGCCATTCATAAAATAAAATTGAATTGAATTGATCCCCGATTGAGCGATGAGCGATCAAACATTTAATTGCATTATCTAAATTCCAAAGAGATATTATTATAAATAAAAAATGCACTTGCAATTTAATCAAAGCAAAAAAGCGATTTAATCTAGCTTAATGCATTATTACACGTGTAGAAGATTGAAGATTAGTTTTTAATTTGTTTGCGTGGGTTTATAGATAATATTGATACTTTCCTTTATTCGTTTGTTTAATTGAAAAATATATTAAAAGGGTTTGGCTTTATTCTGTATCTTTGTTGGAAGAAATTAGTCTTTGATTGTTTAATGTTTATTAATGGATAAGGTATTTGTCGATGAAACAAAATATAATTTGAATAATTTATTAAAATAATTATTTGTGTCTTTAAAGTAGATAGGTTGAACAATGATAAATTTGACACGTTTTTTCTGTTGTTTTCTGTGTTAGAGTGGGAATAATAATCCATATAATACACACGGTGAATGACCTCTCATTCACAAATCGATTGATTCAAAAAAATAGACAACAATGAAAAATTAAAACGTTCATAACTTTCCATTCATTTTTATTGCTAGTTATTGGCATACACAAAAAGGCTTGACTATAAAAATCTAATATTCATACAAAACACAATCGGATCAGAAAAAAGTAGGTAATATCGGAGGCGGGAACTCGATTGGCATGTAATCGAAAAGTCACGTCACATAGAACGAACGCGTTTATTATTCTAAACGAAAATTGGAAATATTAAAATAAATGGTTTTCACTACGGCCACAATAATGGACGTTTTAACTTATCACCTCCTGTCATTCTTAGGTGAGAATTTTATGATTAATATACTGTCTCTTCCACTGGCGTAGATTCATCAATTTCAAATTAAAATTTAATTGTTTTCATAATTAAAAACCGGTCGGTCCTGAAAGCTTGCCTATTGCCATAGCAATATTTTATGTTTGTGTATGTATCTAAAATTATTATGTTATATCACAGTGCTGTGGTTTGTTGAATTATGGCATACAATTGTGTGGATGTTCTTGGGAATTTATTTTTTTGAAAATTAATTTTAAAATAAAAAAAGATAATAAGTACCTACAGTTTCATATACTTAACTTTTTTTCAGATTAACTTAACTCACACATTTGTTAACGATACAATTTTGGGAAATAAATAATATGCTATCAAATGATTTCTCACAACCCACGAATATAGAATTAAATATCATACAGGTATAAATGAAAGCAAATAAAAGTTAATTTCGACGTGCATATGAAATTCTATTGCCTCCCACCATCAGGCATACGACCTACATTTCCTTGGTTACTCACAAAGACGTTTCGAAATTAAGTAGACACAGTTTAAATTGAGTTTTAGCAACAGTAATTTCGGCGAAACCTCGCCAAAATAATAATTGACTTTCATTAGAACGCTGCGCGGGTCTTTGCTTTCTTGTTATGTTTTACATGGTTGGTTATTAAAAATTTAATCCTTTGATTCTAAAAATAGAAATGGATGTTTAAAGTTACTTATCATGAATATAAATAATAATTCATATTTTCACTATAAAAAAAACCACTTTAAATATCTATATAGGGTTTTGTATGCTGCCAGTACTTTGATGGAATTTTAAATTTGCGTCCTGCGTCATTGCGTCTTGAAAACTACCTATGTATTTCAGACTATACGTTCTTAACAAGTTTGATTTTTACAAACAAATAACAACAAATAGCAAATTTGGTTTTATAAATATTGTAATCTTTATTACTTTAATAACAATTTCAGTAAAAGCGTCTGACAAAAAATTGTAAACAATTACCTCCTTTCTAGGCTACGCATCTGAAACATTTGTTTTAACGGCTCAATTATTTTCCGCTTGAAGCGCAAAGGGCATATTTCAAAAGCGTTTAAAGCGCTTGAAGGGACAAACAACGAAATGTTGGGGTCGCTTGTCGGAAATTGTGGCCTTATTTGATTCTAGCCCTGAGGCGTCAATTGAGAGCGCCTTTGCTTGACCATTTTTTTCACTTTACAAGCTCTCAACAGCCTTTTTGTTGAGTCTATTTTGAGTATGTCAATCTTCAAGTGCTTTTAATTTTTTTTGAATTTACGAGGCTGAATACGGGTCAATAAATTCGTGACATTGTGTGAGAAATGAACGGTTTCTTCCTCTTTAAAATATTTGTTAATTTTATATTATCATTTTTATGTAAAAAATTGCGTACCAAAACTACAGAAATGTGTTAATTTTCCATTATATTCCCAGACAATCCATGTAAAATACGTTGATATGAAAGTTCAGTCAACATAATATTTGCTCATTATATCGTGGCTAGTAAATAGTCCATAGAAAACATATAGATACTGATAAATTGCTTTTGTTCGCAGGAGTGGAACGATTACAAGCTCAAATGGAACCCTGACGATTACGGTGGTGTGGATACGTTGCACGTGCCTTCTGAACACATATGGCTGCCAGATATAGTGTTATATAATAAGTAAGTCACCCTTATTTGTATTTTCCTAAGGTACTTTTTCCTCTAAAAAATAATTCTAGGATTCTACGATCCTATTGTAAGTTATTTGCCATTCAATAAGACTATCTTCAAAGTTTGATCACTTTATTTTCAACGAATACGGTAAAGAATTGCTATACATTTTAATTTTATCTATCTATACCTACTGACTGACTATTGCATTTCATGTGTACCAAATTTTGTGCAACTCTATTTAAAATTTCATAATCATGATCCTTCTCAAAATCTTACCTATAAATTCATCAGCCAATTTGAAGTCAAAAATATACTACGTGATTAACATTCTTAACATCCTTAGAACTAAAGATCACCTCTAGTATTTTCCCAAACTTAAACATCAGAAAATGAAATGGGATTCATTGCAGCTTCCAGCAAGATGGTGTCTTCGTAATCCGTAAAAGAGGATTTAATTAAACGCCCTACAAACTCCCGACATTCATCTAACTCGGGCTGTTTACTTTGAAATCAATTTAAGAAAGTTCGTAAGGAACCTGTGTCCGGAACTTTCGCTAGACCCTATTTCTTTCAATGAGCGCAAACTTCTTATATAAAACTAGCTGTGCCCGCGACTTCGTCCGCGTGGAATAGTGACTGTATAGTAGTTACTACTTAATTTTTGAAGTGAAAACTTCTTTAGCGGCGTTGAGCACTTTTTCTGTAATGGGTATAAAATCTTAAACTCGCGTCAGGACACGTGACCTGATCGAAAAAGCGTAAGACGAATACCATTCCAAAATATCAAACATGCTCAACGTTAATCAAGTATTCACTTCTGCCGGCACTCCCGGAGTGCAACCCGTCTTTTTTATTGAATTGAAAGGAAAAACACGTACTACCATAAATAATACAAAGAACTGTTAGTAAAATTTATTACTAAACTGAGCTAAAAAATAAAAAAATAAATACCTAATTAATTTTCTACGTAAAATTTATTTTTAGGCACCAGAGGGGAAGTATGTATGTAGTATGGATGTTTTTGATAATAAATCGTGAAGCAACTGAGCGCCGAGACAAACGTTAAAACGCAAAGGAATAGAATCCGCTATCGATACTAATAATTGACATAAGCGTGAATAATCGTGTAATGTTTTGCTAAGGATTTGTTCACCCTACCAACGACGACGACGACCACGAACAAAATTTTCATACTGTCGCAATTTAACAAAATAGTGCTAAACACAATTAGAATAAAATATTAAAATTTCCTGTCATTTCGTAAAATTTCCTTGGAATTTTTTTTTTGAGATCAATGAATGAAAAAATAGATTTTTCGTAGAAACGGTAGCTCCTAGAAAATCGAAATTTTTTTCTTCCGAGTACCAGTAGGTATGACGGGAAATTTTAATATTTTATTTTGAACGAATTTGGTCTGGATGAGAATTTTGGTCGTTGTCGTCGTCGTAATTTTGGTAGTGTGACCGAACCATTACTAAAATGTGATGAGCTTATGTCAATAATAATTAGCGATAGCAGTTTCTATTCCTTAGCGTTTATTCTAATCTCTGCCGTCTCGGCCTGCAGATCTTTCCTGTCTCACGCCTGTAGTAACTAAACCGTTTAGACCGTGCAATAAAAATTAAAAAATACCATTTTAAATATTTATAAAAATAAAAAAACAAAGTTGTCGGAGCTGCCATACCATCATTATCATATCATATATTATATTTTTTTTATAATGGTACTTAATTTTAAAGATCGTCGGGAAGTTTGTAAAATTATTATTTATTCCTTTACATTCGTTGCGTTGGTTTTTTTTTAATTTTTAAATTTTTAACTTCGGTTTCTTATTTTCAAGTAAGCGAGAACTACCTCCATTTTACATTCCTACATCATATTGATAGTAGCGGGTACAACCTGGGGTAGAGTGGCCATAGTGAGACCCGAATGGAAGAGATTGGAGGAGGCCTTTGCCAACTGGCAAACAGACACGCAAAAATGGATGAAACCGAGTATATATAACTACATACATATGTAAAGTCCGAACAAAGGCTAATAATATGTATAGCCCGCGCTCTTAGCAAAAACCCCAGAAAATGGGAGAAATAAAACAGAAGAGAAAGAAATAATAATAACATCATATTGATATCTATAAGTTTGTTGCTCCTTGACATCTTTCAATTTGTGCACGGTTACGGTGCCCGTAGGCCGTAACCGTGCACAAATTGTAATGGACCACAGTGACAAAAGAAGTGGTATCTTTAGGAAAAAAAATTGCCAAGGGCCAGGCCTATGTGGCTTTGAGTAGAGTTCAAAATTTCCAGTGTGTGGCTATCCTCTCGCTCCCATATCCCCCTCTTCTTTAATAGACTTTCAACCCATTCCCTTTCCACCCCTAGTAAATGGGATAACCGATTTTGATGTAAACCATATTATCTAATTGTACCTATATGTACACGTCATATCCTGTCGTTTGATGCTCCATTTGGTTTATTTATCTAACCTCTGTCACCCCTAAAGTGCCCTATAATATGTAATAAACAGATGAACCGATTTCGATAAAACATTATTAATTGTAATTCACACGTTGCTCTTTCATATTTTGATATATCTAGGTACCGCTTGAGTATATTATTTGACAACATTCCATTATTGTTCATTCCCACTTTTACCGCTGTAATCTAATAGAAGCTGTAATGGATAAACCGAATTGGATAAAAATATAACTACCTAATATTTTTTCCTACATTCCCACTTTTACCCCTATAAAGGTATAATAAATGGATGAACCGATTTTGATACACTTTATCTAAGAACCAGCGTCGGAAAATATGCTGCCTAACATCAAAACCGCATCTAATTCGGATTACACACACAAACACACACACACATAGCGGTCAAACACTTATCACCCATCTTTTTGCGTCGGAGGTTAAAAATATAATACGACATAATTTAAAGGACATTTTATGTAGAAAATTTACCTAGAAGTAAGCATAATTCTAATTTAACCCCTCCCTACTACCTCAGCTTAAGTTAAATTTTTAACTACAGTTTTGGGTGTGGGTTCGATTTAATAATTTAACCCCTGCTAATTTTTTTTACATATTTTCATTGAACAGACATCACTTTTCTAGAATTTTATTATATGTATTGATGATTGATGATTGATGATTGATGATTGACCACGCGCAAGGTTACTAATTTCCACTACATCCTCACGCAAATCGTCAATTTTTATTAACATTGAATCTGTTAATAAAAAAAAAATCAAAAGATAACTGTACCTTGTTTTATTAAAAAGCTACTAAGTACTAACAAATAAAGTTTTATCAAGAACTAAAGTAACCTTCTTTGGGCGTTTAATATAGTCTTGTAAAAGTTATACCTACATAAAAATAAAATTTCATCATTTTCTTATTTTGTCATACTTAACTTTAACTAATTAAAAACATGAGTCTAACTATGTAATTATAATTATAAAGAATAAATACAAAAGCTACAACTTACCTTTTGTGGGAACGCATGAAGGCGAAAATTAAAAAAAATCCGAAGATTTATAACAATGTAACGAATGAACACAATCACTGTTATCTACTATTACCTATATCAACTGTAATGGTGTCTTGTTTGACATCAAATAATAAACATCTACCCTCGTCCCTCACTTATAAAAATTTAGTACATAATATATTCACATGAAATATAAGCGCACCTGAAATGGACTCTGGGAAGATATGAATTATTTATTTAACTTAAAAAAAAAAACAACCTCACCAACATCATAATATTTAAATTATGAATTTCCAAGAAGCGTTAATATTATGTAAATTGATTTGATTTTAATGAAATCTCATAGATGGCGCTGTTTTAAATTTGTCTTTATACTACTAAGATTCATTATACTGTTTCTCTGCCAAAATTACTTAAATGACGTAGTTTTTATAGTGTAAAGGTAGACAATAGCATGGCTTACTCAAAAACAACATTTAAACATGAGTCTTTAGATTGTACGCTATCGTAGTACAGAGAATACGTAAGAAAAATAAAGGTTCACAGCTCCTCCCCCGCAGGTGATAGCTTGATAATATGTAGCCTATAACCTGACCCGACCTGTTAGTAATATTCATGCAAAATTTGAAGTCAATCTATGCAGTACTTTTCGAGATTAGCCCGGTCAAACATACAGACAAACAGACAAACAGACAAACCGACAAACAGACAAACAGACAAAAATTCTAAAAACTATGTTTTTGGCTTCTATATCGATTATAGATCATGGATTATGTATTCTTTTAAAAAAATATTCAATGTACAGTTTTGACTTTCCTACGATTTTATTATATGTATAGATGTGATTTTATTTGGTGGTCCCCTTATCTCCTTATTCCCTCGGACGGCTACCCATTATTTTGCATTATCACGGTTGCTCGACAAGTTTATCGTAGCTATTTCGCCGACAAAAACTGTGAAGCTATCACCCACGCTTTTGTACGGAAGAATTATCCGCATGTCAGGGCGCTGGAGTAATTTTCGGGCATTTTTGCACGAAGCTTGTTAATGTTTGTGTTTTCGGAACGATATATTTTTAATAATTGTCCGCGTTCTTCCTGGTAGTTAATTTTACTATGGTAGGTAATGTAATGGTAGGTATGGTTTTGTTTATGAAAAATAATTTGGATGAATTGTGTTCATATTTTACCTTTAAATTTACTCTCATCTCATATCAAGTTTGGATTTATGCAATGAAATTAATAACAGTTGATAAACATTTTATTTAATCTTTGCAGAATTTTGAATTACTTTATCTATTTTAATGTCTGTTTTCAACTTTTAACAATATGAAATTCCATATAATTATCATCAGCGAGTTGCCAATTTTAAACTACAGCTATAAATTGGGTATTTAACGAAACCGCTTTCCCGTTCCATGCCAACTTAAGCCCGAGGTTATCGCAAGTACAACGCTTATTTTAAAACCCCATATATTTGCGAAGTCACCATTATCACTGCGGCTCACCGCATTTCTGCGCATTAAGAGTATCAATCCATTTAAAAACTTAAATCCTACGAAGTAAAGTTGAAAATTGAATGTGATTTATTAAACCGTGGCAGAGAGCGGCCGAAGTTGGCCAGGCGGAATGCAAGATAAGTGCAAGCTTTAATCTAAATAGCATCAAGGTGGAATTAAACGCACAATAAAGTAAATTGTGTCAAATGGAACAGATGTTACTTTGTTCCGTAATTACAAGGAGGTCAATTGAGGATTTTGTGACCGCTTAGATAAGGTAATGATTTCGATTGAAGACTTCTGTGAACTTTTAGTGGTATTTGGATGTTGGAGGTCTTAAAACGATACGGTTGATTGTAAGTCTGATTTCGAATACGTTTGATGTGATGTAAGCTTAAAAGATTAGACAAGGAGATATTAGAAATAAAAAGGCTTTTATACGAATTCTCGTTAAAAATATTTCATGAGATAGAATATCACTTCTTACGTAGTAATAGGTAAACGTTCTGGTTTTGAGTTTTATAAAAATGAACAATGAACAACAAATTCAATTTATGTTTCTGACATCATAAAACGCGTTTGATTTAACATGACTTTAAAAAATATTAATCTCATAAAATTTCTTGGAAATGTATAATTAAGAACAGTATCAAGCACACATCCCACTCCACACATACATTAATTTTATTAATAACAGTATTACATCTTTCATGTCTACCCCATAGAATTAAAGTTTAAGCCGATTTTCTACATGAGGTTTCCATAGAATATCGGACAGACAATCCCTTTCTGACGCTATAAATCTTTGTGACAAAGGTTTCTGTGTTCATATTGTGCATTGATCGATTTTTAAAGCCACTCTTTGTTTATTGTTGTCATGTAGTATTTATTGCCTGCATGTATTGAAGTAGATAAACTTATTTATAGAAAATTGTTTAATCAGATTTTTTCTTACTTGCTTCGTTTCAAGCTTCAAACAAATAGAAAAGTTGGTTCAGGAGAGCAAAATACTTAGTTATTGCTTTAAGAACAGGCGAATATGGCTTGAGATTTGTATTATATTCTGCCTTCTCCTTACAAGGATTTATTTTAAAACTTACTTGATCTTAAGTTAAGACATGAAACATAGAAACTGAATGTGTACATATTTTCAGAAATACTGCACAAATTTACAAAATCCGTAGACAGATTTCTCTTATTCTACAGTATTCCTTGGCCCCTTCAATATTTCAGCTAACTTAAAGTACCATTATAAGCTTATAAGTCACGTAAAAATGACTCTTAACTTACAAACGAAGCAGCCAGTCTAAGTACTATTAACCAAGTATTACGTTACAAATAAACGCTCTCACGTTAATGTAGTTGTAATATTTTTACATTTAAGCTTCTAGAGCTTACAGTAATGCACCTGTGACTTACCTAAAAGCCCTCGCCGCGAATATTTCGTGTAAACTTTATTTTTAATGGTGGCACGTTAGCCTAATGGAAGACAAGGCGACCTATATTTTATGAGACAATTTTCACGGATGTTAAAGTTAGGTATGGCAGCTTTTAGACGTTATGACACAATTTGCTTAAGCCCGTCAAGTGTTTAAGGATCGGAGTGTCGGGGATGGCATTGACGGCTTAATTTTATCATAAACAGATTCTGTTCAAACATTTATCTTTATTACTGTCGTTTCGTTCCACTCTTAAATGGTTTTGATAGTAGCGATTTATTGTTGTCTATCTATGTCACCATGCAATAAAAATTGGGAATCTGATTGATTCCATCTTCAGTCTTATTTTTATTATCTCTCTTTTCGTTTTGACAACATTATAAACCCTTTTGATATTATTAGTATTGCCTTAATTAAAAAATAATGAAAATAAACATTTTCCCAAACTCACATACATAGATATTTTCATTATTCAGAATTCGTTGGCCTATTAAATGTTTCATAACCTGGCAATCAACTGATCGGTAGGTAGGATAGGACAGGTATCTACCATACACGAAAAATAAACTTCAAAATATATTAGTCAAGTCACAATAGTGCAATTTACTTACATAAAATCGCATGTCACATAAGTCAATACATCCTAAGCTGAATTGACCAATTATTTGCTGTCCAAAGTAATTGAATAAACATGGATTGTCATAACTGATGTCCGATAATTCTTATTGGGTATTTTATCCAGCTATATTAAGGAGAGTGATATTATTAATGCCATTATATATATACAATATTTTCGCACAAGGCCCAAGGGTATTTACTGATAAGTGAAGTAGGAATATCACTTATAACGGACGGCTTATAATATTCTCATATGCATGTTTTAAGCGTTAATATTATTGGCCAAGTGTATGTTCACCTACAAAACTGTGGTAATCTTTTTAATATAAATGATGTATAATCGTGAATAGTTAGGATTCGTAATCGGTACTTATAGATAAGGTTTGAATTGTAATGTGATCTTCTTCACGATTGATTTGCGGAGTTCACTATGTAAACAAAAGTTACCTACACATATATCTTAATCAGAAATAGAAAATAGAGATGATAATATTTCCAGTTTTCTTCAACCTACCATTATTGTTCGAAGCGTAACAACATCAATATAAAATCGTGAATTGCAAAATAACAAGGAAGGATTCATTTCTCATACAGATCCTATTCCTGTCTTCATGTTTGTTTATAACTTGCCAGCTGTCACTCGCGATATAGTCTGGGCACTTTGTTTAGTTTGGCCCTACTTCCCGGGTCCAAACTATCTCGCTAACCTTACAAACTTCGACGATCATTATAAACTTACCGATGTACTTGAGTTTTCGTAAAATGGAATATCCTCTTTTTCTTCAAAATTAAGCATACGTTCATCGATACTTCAATGTGTTTTATATCTGCATAGATCTAAAATAACATTAGACTTGTAAAAGTAACTGCCACAATTTTGCTGACTTCTTAAGCCCTTTCCGTCGCAACTTTATCTATAAGACCGGCTGTTGCTCTTGATGTCAAATTCTTCTGTTTAGTATTTTCATCTTGTTACTTTTAGTGCACAATAAAGACTTTTGATTTCGTTTGATATGTATTGTCTGTATCCTGTATAATTTTATCATAATATGAGATTGTAATTTTTTCATACTTACACCTTATATTAACGTTTAAACGTGTCTGTCTTAGTGCGGACGGCAACTACGAGGTAACGATAATGACGAAAGCCATCCTGCACCACGACGGGAAGGTGGTGTGGAAGCCGCCCGCCATTTACAAGTCGTTCTGTGAGATCGACGTCGAGTACTTCCCATTTGATGAGCAGACCTGCTTTATGAAGTTCGGTTCGTGGAGCTATGATGGATATACGGTAACTATTATTGTTATATTTATTATGAAAGTAAGATTCGTAAACGTTATAGTAGGTACTTGGATCAAGAAAGTGGTTTTTTGGTTGAAAAGGGCAATCTCTGGATAAATCAATATACGAACTAATAACAGTATTTGAAAAGAGATTCAAATCATTGTAGTTGTGCATGTGTC
This sequence comes from Colias eurytheme, assembly GCF_061535395.1. Classification (NCBI taxonomy): domain Eukaryota; kingdom Metazoa; phylum Arthropoda; class Insecta; order Lepidoptera; family Pieridae; genus Colias; species Colias eurytheme. The sequence continues at coordinate 8,909,269 of NC_142998.1, read as the reverse complement.
GTTAAAAGATTTTCCTAAATTAAATATCTAACATTTTCAGATATTCACTTTTAAATTGACTGCATTTCAAATTTGTATATGAAAATTGAATATTTACAAATACCAATAATCATGTTCTTTGAAGTGAAACAAACTTTTATAATATTGAATTGGAATATTTAAATTCCATGTAAATACATGCATTCAATTATACTGTTCTATGCAAACCATCTAAAAGTATAATAGATGGTATGTAATTATTACATACCATCTATTATACTTACACACCGAGATAAACATTTGCGCGAAGCAGCAACACAATATCAATACAGAGAAATATTGAAAGAATCCTGTAATTGAAGTCCCGTTTATGCATTCACCCTTTAAATACATTCCAAGGAGGAAAGAGATATCGAATTTCTTTGTGTAAGTTCTTTGCGTCAGAAGAAATATCGGCAAATAATAAATAATACAGCAACGAAGCGCAGGGTGTGATAAAAGTTTGGAATACAGTTAACGACGATAGGCCTCTGAAAGACGCCGTCATCAATCGAACTGAGGAAGCCAATAAATCCTGTGGTTCCGGCCTTCACATAAATAGAACTAAAGCTTTTTATCTGTGTCTTATGCCATATGCGTTAAGGTTCACAAAAATGTTTTTCGAACTTGGTTTCCTTGTTCAGAAGAGGTTGCTGTTTTCTTTATAATATTATTTTTATGCTGTTTTCTTTATAATATTATTTTTATTTTAATGACGGTAAAATAATAAAACGTTATACATTTGTGGATATTCGACTTGCTTAACATTAAATTTCATTATTTACATAAATATGTAAGGAATAGAAACATATATTTTATATAAGTGTATGTTGGAGGATGAGTATTTCAAAACCCTTTAATTTTCAGGTGGATCTAAGACATTTGAAACAGACGCCGGATTCAGACCACATAGGAATGGGCATCGACTTATCGGAGTACTATATTTCAGTGGAATGGGACATCATGCGGGTACCTGCTACGCGAAATGAGAAATTCTACTCGTGCTGTGAAGAACCTTATCCTGACATCATTTTTAATCTTACTCTTAGAAGAAAAACACTTTTCTACACGGTCAATCTTATCATTCCCTGCGTTGGAATATCTTTCCTGTCAGTATTAGTCTTCTACCTGCCCTCTGATTCCGGAGAGAAGATTTCGCTTTGTATCTCCATTCTTCTATCGTTGACCGTGTTCTTCTTATTGTTAGCAGAAATCATTCCGCCAACGTCACTAACTGTCCCCTTGTTAGGCAAATATTTATTATTTACAATGATGCTAGTCACGTTATCAGTAGTTGTCACTATCGTGGTGTTAAATGTAAATTTTAGGTCTCCAGTCACTCACAATATGGCTCCGTGGGTGCGCAAAGTCTTTATAGATTTTTTACCTAAAATATTGTGTATACAAAGACCAGAAAAACCGCCCGACGACGATGATGATGATAATGACAAACCTACTGAGGTAAGATATTAATCCTTAATTCGCACTTAATTAAGAGAACGTTCCAAATATTTTTCCTATAAAATAATCTCATCACCCTGACTTACAAAAAATGCTTTAATACACCGGCGCAGCGTTTAATTAAATCTGTAAAATAAAAGAAAGAAGTTTCTCAGGGAATCCTCTTAAAGAGAAAAACATGGCAGCTTTTCTCATCGTATTTCCTTCATTCAAAACATTTCCATCGGAATTGATTCGATACAAGCAGCGTGCTATTAAGGCGAAATCGAAGCCGTCAACAATAACCGTTTTAATTGTCCTCAGCCGCGGGACTTTAGAAAAATGTTTTCTAAACTCATTGTGTTGAAGTGTATCGCTAAAATATCGTTTCCAGCCCAATTTCATTCCATTTCGATTTTCCTTTATTACTCAACGCCAGCGGGCTTAACGAGCGCGAGGTTCTTGTTATTTATGTTCCCCTCGTGGCTGCGGATAGATCGCGATATACGAGCCGGCACGCGGCCGAAACCCGAAACCTACTCGAGACTAATTGTGTGCCGGCTTAAGCTACCGATACATTGACTACGCGCCGCGCACTGACGTGTTCATTTCAGCCTATTTTTTTAACGAAGTGTTGAGTAAGGAATTTTCTTTTCCTTAAATAATGTTTGGTTGCTCATACTCGTTTGTTTTGTTCAACGTATGCGTTTGTAAAAGATTTCGAGTTGATTATTTCACTTCATATTCAATTAGGTACTAAAAATATTCCTACACCTATTTTTCTAATACTTTAGTTTAATTATTTAAACACTTTACGATGGTCAAAATGAAATATGAACAAAAATTATTATTGTTGGAACATTCAGAAATTTTTAAGTTTCCATACTCCATAGTCTGTTTCGTTTATTAAATTAACTATTGTTGTAGGTGCTGACTGATGTCTTCGGTGGTGACGATATGGACGGCAAGTTCAAAGAGTGGGCCTGCGAAGAATACGAGCTGCCAGGAATGCCCCCTTCTCCCCCTCCCCCTCCAGGCGGTGACGACGAGCTATTTTCCCCTCCCCCTGGATCTCCTTGTCGCTTGGACTTAGACGATGATAGTCCGTCGTTAGAAAAGCCTTTTGTTAGGGAAATGGAAAAGACTATAGAAGGATCGAGGTTTATAGCACAACACGTGAAAAATAAAGATAAATTTGAGAGCGTAAGTATGTTTTCATCACCTTAGTTGATCTGATTGAGACATGCTCTAAAGTAACTTTTCATTTGCAGGTGGAAGACGACTGGAAGTACGTAGCAATGGTATTAGATAGAATCTTCTTATTCGCGTTTACGATAGCGTGTGTCGTCGGCACGGCTCTTATAATATTTAGAGCGCCCACTTTTTACGACAACACGAAACCGATAGATATCCTCTATTCAAAAATCGCGAAGAAGAAGTTGGAGTTGCTCAAAATGGGTTCGGAAGGTGACCCGGGTCTCTGAAATTCGTCTTACGTCTTCGGCCACTCGCCGCCGAAGACGTTCTGGGAGCTGATCGTCATGTGGTGGCACGGATGATCCATGTAAAGCTCCCAGCAGGGAACTGTTGGCGAGGACTCGTTGTGCTCAGTGTGGTGCCACGCGCTCGGTGCGTTGGACGTTTTACCGCGAGCGTTCAAACCGTCTTTTATACAAACTATTAGACTGTGTCCGTCGATAGTGAAATCGAGAACGGAATGGGCGTTTTGTGTTTACGCCAGATTTGCCATAGCTATTTTTATAAGAAATCGCCGGTCAACATTGCGTATAAGTCTATTTTGTATCTTCGGCATTTGTTTACAATAATTATTTAATACGACGCACAACATTGATTATCTATAGGATGATTGTATCGACGTTTATGTTCTGAAGTGTCGTCATCGATGTATCAATAAATAAGATTAAATTAAAGTAATGTTTACTTCGAATACAATATGAGCTCAAGTTAAAAACACTTTAAGTATTATAAAAGCAATTTCAAATAAACTAATTAATAGAGCGCCGTAAATACGTATAATATTTTCGTGCGAACGTCCTCAATGTGTAGGGCATGTAGTTGAGGTGTGGGTTAAATAAGTATTGTGAATTATACATTTAATATTTTATAAACTGCGTACTCGCGTAAAAATAATATGGACAATATGAATATGACGATCATAATATGCCCTGTAGATGTAATAAAAGATGTAGATATCGTTAGGTTAAATAATTAGGTATCAGAAATAATTGAATCTCATAATATTATGATGCCAAATAAGTAAAATGATAACAAGAATCGCGTCAGTGATATTGTTTGACTAGGTTTCGATAAAACAATTGACTGCCAATTGTAAAATATAACTTTTATAATACTCGGTATTCTTAGATAGTTTGATAACTCATTTAATTAATTACAATTTTAACTTGTGCCAAATATTGCCAGTTATCTCATAGTTTCGAAAAAGCCAACTGATTAAGTTAAGAATTGTCGTTCATTTTTTTATATGCTTGTTCATAGTTTCTTACATTGCTTGCCCAAAACAATGACTGATCGTTGGACTCCGCGTCTATTCTTATCGGAAGTATCTAATTCTGTAACTATTAATAACGTATTTGTATTTTCAATAACAATCCTAGAGTACAGGGTAAAATTAGTACACAAACTTCTCTTGATTTGTAATCTCACGATTTCACTGATTGTAATGTATTTTACACACTTAACGGCACTTTACCACGTAAAGTCTTAGATATTAAAATCATTGTTGAGGTTTGTGAATTTAGTCATAAAAAATTAGGTAGTCTAAAATTTTTCCCTAGATTAGAATCGTTTAGTAATTCATTTCGTTCGTACCTATCCACTTCATACTCTAAAATTTCGTAGTTTGTACTTTTGAGGTCATCTTATCTAGCGCACCTAAGCGCGTCATGTTACACCACAATCCACATTAACCCATTTGTAGGGTATTGTAGAATTTGTCGTAATAATAATAATAAATAAAAAATTTCGAGCCGCGTTTTTGATATGTCAAAGTAATTCATGATTATTAGATACCTAATGATAATCTAGTTAAATCAAAGTTATTCATATTTTAATAAACACAGCAAGAGATAGGAAAACAGGGAATGGTATAGTGAAATAAAACCGTATTGTGTGATTCGTCTTAAATGTTTATAATATGTGTTGTTGAATGTGTTTAGATGTTTGTAACGTTGCAAGCGAAGGCTAGTTTACATTAGATGACATAATGTTAGTAAATACGGATGATGCTAATGCATCTTCGGACGCTCGCTAAAGGTTGAAAGAATTATAGTACCCACTGTTCCGAACGGACGCAAGAATCGCTAGTAAGCAGCTCTGAGCTATGTCAGGATTGATATAGGGGTAGAAATTAGGTTCGATGTGAACGTCACGTAGGTAAACCATGCGAACAGTGATAAATGGGAACTCACGTCTAACAGATTGCTACCCTCTTATTGGTCGATGATCGCACGATCCGCCGTAACACCGGTCTCGGAGCTGTCTGCCTCAATCACGGTTCAAAGGAATTTTTTAATGGAATTGTTCAATAATTTTACTATAAGTACATCACATATATTAATCGAAGTAGGAATGTGCTATTGCACGCACCGAAACACACCAAATTAGTATTATCAGTAACATACTGTTAGTTAAGTCCACAGGCTTCCCTCACTGTTCCGTGATTATCTAATTTAATTGTAGATATTTGCTAGAAAATAAACGGTCTGTTGTTATTTTTATATGAATACAAGTAAAATAATTAGATTTTCTAAACACCATAGACTAATAAGACATGAATATTGTGTCGGATAAAGAATATACTAGATGGAAGTAAGATATATGGTACGAAGTAAATGTGTATTTGTAAATATTACTCCATAAGGGAGAGTTAGTGTAATAAAAATGGAAGTTTATTACTTTCGATGTATTACTCATATTGCAATAAAAATTCGAGAGATAAGCAATGCGTACATTTTGTTACGAAGTTGATGTGAGTGTATTTATAGAGTAGACCCGTAGTTTTGTTGTAACTGGATGAGCTAAGCCGATACAACGATTACTATCTAATAATATGAGATGAAACTTGTGCGTGGTTTTTCGTTAATCTCTTTGTTTTATAGTCGTCTTAGCTCAGGTATAGTTTATGTAAACGTTGTTGAAGCGAATTGGTTTAAACCTTATTTGTGTCTGAAAGACTCGTTTGTAGATTAAAAGTTGTTTTCACATTGTTCGTTGTGTTGAAATTTCGTGAGAATAGTGCAGTTAAAAGGTCTGCACCATTTCGGGTGATAAACGGGTATGTAATAGTAGTTTTTCGTATAGATGGTGGTAGATAGGAGAAAATAAAATTACGCTAGTTCTTCAGTAATAAGTATTCAATTGAGAACGTCTAAATTATAAGTAGTTACATTAGCTTCTCAATGTTTTTTAGAGTTAGTCGACGAATGAGTCGGCTCGATAGCCCGATGCTAGATAAATTTACTGGAATTTATTATTTTAATAATTATCATGTTTTAAATCCATAATCAACATTTATTTATTTTTCCTTGACTTATTCTTTTTCTGCTTGTTGTTATTATTGACGGTAATTAATTCATCTTTATTTTCTATAAAAGCTTCGTTTTACTAATTTCATATCATTTATGATTATATTTGTGCTGTACATTAAAAGATACACATATTTGTTTATTTTATTATTGTTCTGTATCATGTAAAAAAACTACCATAACGCTTATATTTTAAGCTAGGAAATCATTACCAAACACTGCCATTATATATTATGATACATATTATAGTAACTAAGATTTTCTTCCTATTAACACTATCATTAATATTAATAATAATTAGACAGCAAGACGTAATAGATACGTAAAACTTATTTTACATAATGTCTAGTAAGTAATGTGTAACACTCAATACCAACTCAAACTCAAACAGCGGTCCGGGGAAATTGCAACATACCACTTATATAATCGAAGCAATTTTATTCTCTACCAGAACTCTACCCGCGGCTTTGCCCGCGTTTTCAATGAAAAACCCGCATAGTTCCCGTTTCTATGGGATTTCCGGGATAAAAATAGTCTCCGTCTTATTCTGCCTATGTCTTATTCTGGGACTCAGACTAAAACCCAGTAGACCCAATAGCTGAAGCTACCTAGTTCAGCAGTATTTGCGTGAAAGATTAACAAATATCCTTACAGACTTTCGCGTTTATAATTTTAGTAGGCTCTCACCAGATTTTTATTCTTCATCCGAACCATAAGGTACCGGAACATGCTTGCTGAATCTGTGTTCCCCGACGAGTACAATAAAAAATATAGAGTGAACGGGTACCTACCTAACGGTACTAGGGAGCGCGTAACATCTTAGACCACATCTTAGCTTAACATATTCAGACCAGGTTGTGGCCAAACGCTTCTATTCTCTCTTCGCTTCTTATCGGCAATAAAAAAGAACTAACTGTTAGAAACATTTTGTCTGGTGAGATAGAGAACTGGTTGTAATACAGAGAATGAGCATTACATTATATTCGAAAGGTTATTCATTCCTACTGTCTCCTTTTTCTATCGTAAAATTATCTTCAGATAACTTAACTCATAATATGCATGGAAAACCATTGCTAAATGTCACAAATTAATATGTTTCGCTTAACATTATATATCCGAATCTTATATTTTCTAAAATCCTAATATGTATGTTCGTGCAATATTTATTCCGAAAACACATGTATACTTTACATTATGTAAAATAAGATTCACTTCTACTTTTGCTTTTGTCGATTCACTTTTATTAAAATTCTTTTTTTATTATTTAAATATTAAAATAAATAAATAAAGTGAGTTTGTCTACAGCGGGTGAAAGGGCAGGAGCTCATAGTCAGCTATCAAATGGCTGTCAATAATTTTAAGAATCGACTTAACTGAAATGTTGACATGTACATATAGCTGATCAACATAGATAATTAAATTATATCGTATCGACAAGTTATTTTTCTATATTTCGTTCGATATCTTTAGTGTAAAGATTAATCGTAGGTAACGTTAGATACGTTTTAAGTTGTTTCGAGATTTTAACGTTCAGCAATAAATCAGTTGTTAATAAGTTGAATTTTACCATTAATATATTCATAGTATATTCATTTTTAATTTTAATGATGTCCATTGTACTTGTAAATTTGATTTGAATGGAGTCAACAGTAATCCGTAACGCTTTATAATTAGGTTCATCGAAATCTAGAATTTCGTATAGCGTTTGTGTATTAATTCACTTTTGGAATCATAATTTTTCTTGCACTTTACATATTTATTTCTATCGTTTGACACATTTAGTCTTTATCTTCTTGTATATAATCAACTAATATTTAGGTAAGTTCGCTATTTTAAAAAACGTCTTCCAAGCGTGGCGTAAGGTTGTTTCTTATTCGATATTAATTTGTTTCTATCGAAAGTTTTTGATTTATTCAATGTTTTTCCGATACAACTTGCTTGTTTCCTTTTTGTACGATTTATTTGTGTTGTTTACTTCGTGATAGCTTTTCCATTATGATTCTGAACGTTTTATGTAAACATTTACCTAGGGTAAGTTATAAATATAAGTAGTTGAAATCACAAAGAAAACGGCGTTGAGCTTCCAACACGATTAGATGTAAATACTGATATAATTAATGTATTGTAATGGCTATTAATGTTTTATTTTTATCTTATTATTGTGTATTTTGTTATATTAGTATCGTATGCCTATAATTTGTGACTCTTTGGCGTATAAACTTGTTACTATCTATAAATGTCTTGAAATTTTTTATTTCTTCAATTTCTATTATCTATATCTTTCTCATATTATTTCTTTCAACTGATATTGTCTTTCATTAATAATATTAAAGCTTTAATTAATTTACTACTGAACATTACTTCATGTCTTTCTTCTTTCTATCTTCTTTCCTTCTTTAAATCTGTCTCAGTTTGTTATATATTTATTAATTTTCTTACTAAAATTGTATAAATTGTATTCGTGCCTTAATTTATTATTACTTGATTCTCATTCCTCTGTTTCCATACAGCTATCATGTGTCTATTGCTCTTTCTATATAAGGTTATTGTATATAATATTGTGTATATATTTTAAGAGTTTTATTGTTAATATTAAATATTTAATGTCCTCTTCTAGTTGTAATTTTTCAGTTTTTTATGATATTATTTTCACTTTTCTAGTCACGAGTAACGGCGGTGTTTGTGTGGAAATTGTAAGATAATTTTTTATTAAACTCCATTATTATATTGTTTGTTTAACAGTTTTAACTAATTCATGTTAAAACTGTTTTAAACATTTGACAGTGATTTGAATTCAAAAATACTAGCTTCACCTTTTTTAGTGGGGATCTCTTGCATAGGTTTCACCTCAAATTCACCTTCACCTGTATGTTTGTATGCAACCGACTCATTTGGACTCGATCTGAACGCATTTTAAACGAACAGAATGAATTGAAACTTGCTATACTTATCAATAATTATCGCTGAGAATAATAATTTCATGGTTTTATCTTTTTAAAGCGTGTTTTCTTGATTTTTAAATTACAGACCTATTTTATTATTAGTGTGTAGTCTGTGGTTATCTACTCTTTTTTATAAAAATAAGCTTACAATTTCCACACTCCATTGGTCGATGAAAATGACATTCGCAGGATGAACACCACGTAAATTAATATCGTTAATAGTTAGTAACACGAAAATTCCTATATTATTTAAATTATAAGGTATTATAATTAAAACACAATAATAGATCTCAGTAATTTCTATATATACATAGTTTAAGATTCGTCTATTGTTTGTAAAAATGCCACTTATCTGTAAGAGTGCACTATGCTACTATTTATGAATTAAAACGTATAGCTCAATAGTATTATTATTATTATATGTAATGTAAAAATAATAATGTAAAGTCAAACTTATCATAAGTGACGCGAATACTGTAGCTGTAACTAGGTTAAGTCTCATTTTGTAATGTTAATTAAAAATCAAGCACTACATACTATTATGAATACACTTGACTTCTTACAGCTAATACTGAAATGTACTATAATATGAACTATAAATATTAAATGTTATGCGTTAATAATAAATACGAGTGTTTTATTTCATTCACCTAGAAGCCACGACGAAATTAAGCTATTGCATATCTTCTATCGCGGGCCTTGAGCGCGGCGAATGTAAAAAATTCCGTAACGAAAAATCCTAACACCCTCCACTCAAACCGGCTCAGCGATGCGATGCTATGCAATAGCTTTACCGCGGCAGTCCTCGAGTGCCACACGTATTTTTTTATATAGTTTTCTCACATATTATATTACAATATTAAGTATTATCATTCATTCAGTGTCAATTCAATTCAATTTTGAAATTGAACAAGCAATAATACTACATAACTTAATTAAACATTTTACAACACTAATTATTATACATAAAATAACTAAAGATAACAAAGTAATTCATGAACACGCATTTTTGAATTAATCTATTTTGATATATACAGTATTTTATATATTTCTTGGTAAACATTTTGGAATTGATCTATGCAAATTGTCACAAATTTTGTAGAGAGAAATAAGAAAAATACAGTGAACTAAAAGCCTATCATCATTGACTTTCAACAACATATTTAACTATCACATGATTCAAACAAACTTTAAACCTTTCCAAAACTATTACTAAACAGGGCCCAGGGACTCTTAGCAATATCGACTGAAGGCGGAGGCGCATTGTAATAGCCTTTAGCAAGATCTACCAAAGAAAAGGGACACTTGTAGTTATCGCATGACTTTAATAAGGCGCCTAGCCGATGTGCTGAGTCGTACACCGCGTGTTCTAGAGGTTCTGTTGGTAACAACTTCGCCATTGGTAGCCTGTAAATAAATAAACACTTGAAATATCGATACGCAGTATAAAACAAAGTCGTTTAATCTGTCTCTATGTCCCTTTGTATACTTAAATCTTTAAAACTACGCAACTGATTTTGATGCGGTTTTATTTTATTAAGTAGATAGAGTGATTCAAGAGCTTCCTCTTTAATACATAATTTATTAGGTCTTAGACAAAGCGGGCGAAGCCAAGGGCGGAAAGCTAGTTTATCTTAATATATATAAATCTCGTGTCACAATGTTTGTCCTCAATGGACTCCTAAACCACTTAACCGATTATAATAAAATTCGCACACCATGTGCAGTTCGATCCAACTTGAGAGATAGGATAGTTTAAACATGTAGGTACCACGGGCGAAGCCGGGGCGGACCGCTAGTATAATATATTCATCAGCTCTACATTGCCTGCTTTAGTTATTTTGTTGGTTGAACTTGAAATGCCATATAAAAATGTTACATAGGATGATATGAAATGATACATGCAAATGTCTGAATACTACCTTATTTAATAATAATTAGGATTTTTATTAAGTAATTTCAAAAATATGGATTAAGTAAATAGTAGTTAAGGAAATAAATGCCGTAAAACCACGTGTAAAAAGTAACACGACAAAAAATAATAATTTTAAAACTGAGAAAGATCTGTAAGCACTAAAACTACGTAAATCATGAATTAAAGCATTTATTTTATTTTTTTTTATTTTTAGTGTTTATTGTTTTACTTGAAACAAATACCTACTATTTAATTATAAGTGAATGTTTATTGATATTTCCAAAACGTGAAACTGTAATCAAATTATTTCAGAAAAACATGGAAGATTCCTTTAAATTTGCTTTTAAATTTTATGACCGATTTAAGCATTACGCTCTATCTACTTGGCGGTAAAGCCTTATTAATGGGCGGGATTATACGATGCTGCGATGGATTAGTAATTTTAAATCTACGTAAAGTCAAAATTCGTAATGGTCCTTCGTATTTTCCTCGTGTCAACAGATTTAAATAGAATTCAGTGATTAGAAACAATTTTAAACTAGGTTGAATTTATGAACGCCTACAAACTAGAAAAAGAAGCATGAGTTAAGTTTTATATGCTCTTTTGTTTTGCTTTAGAGATCGGATTTAACTATTTTCAATGCACATATAATGTCAAGATGTACCTAGCTATAGCACGTAATAATATTTTAGAAAAGTACGTTAGAGATAAACTACGATAACATGGCGCGCCCCTCCAAATTACTGTTTCAATGTGTGTAGTGACATCCTTACGAAGGAGTTTGTATGTAGTTGTACGTATTCGTCTTTAGTACTTTACGTCCAGATTTGTTGGTCAACTAATCATAAGTTGCCGAGCGCCCAAGACAACGCACGTGTCGTTTTCATAGAATACGTCAGTGCAGCGCCATTAGCAACAAATCCGTGGATTTGTTTTTGTTTGACGGCCGTCTCATTACGCACACATGCGTTGTGAATCTTGGTGGTGCATTGTAAATACTTTCACAAATACTTTCAAACGTTTTGAATTTTGGAGGGGCGCGCCATGTTATCGTAGTTTATCTCTACAGTTGTATGTACCTATGTGTATTGTAAACAGAGGCCTATTTTTAAGTATTCTACCGAGGATCGAACCCAAAAAAACACTTATTATCTATAGGTACTTAATATATTAACGCTGAAGAGTGAGTTTGTTTGAATGCGCTAATCTCAAGAATTACTGGCACAGCTACTGGTTCGATGTGAAAAATTCTTTCGGTGTTGGATAGCCCATTTATCGAGGAAGCCTATATAATATTATCACGCTAAGACACACAGAAGCAGAGCCACACGGGTAGTTTTATATATTAGTATATATTATTATATTATATAATTAAGTAGAATGAATACTAAAACTTTAAAGAATAAAGTTATAAAACTTACGTGAACAAGGTTCTAAAAATCTCTTCTATCATGTTTTCTCCGTGAGGTACGATGCGTTGTGTTGTCTCACATAAAGTTTTTAGAATACACTGTCTTCCATTATATCCCATACTGAAAGAATCGATGAATTATAAAAAACTACAAACTTTTACTAATTTTTTTTTTATTTCTCAAGTGCAATACTTATTTCATTATAGTGCTTCGTTTAAGCAGTAAAAGTATTTATAACTGTAAGATTACGTCTCCTCACACGTAATCTCTGAATGGATTAACTTATGTATTTACTAGCTTCCGCCCGCGACTCCGTCCGCGCGGAAAAATTAAGATTTATTTATTTCTACGTATTTTTCCGGGATAAAAAGTATCCTATTTTATGCCCAGGATAATAAGGTATAATTATACCAAGTTTCATCGAAATCGAACCGTTAGTTTTTACGTGATGCCTTCACATACAGACAGACAGACAGACAGACAAAAATTTTTTTAATCACCTATTTGGGTTTGGTATCGATCCAGTAACACCCCCTATTGCTATTTATTTTTTCAATATTTTCAATGTACAGAATTGATCCTTCTACAGATTTATTATATGTATAGATAACCCTTGTGGTATGGAAAACATCAGTTAACAGTTTCTTAAATCATCAAACCTGTCTTAACTACCTACATGTACCAAAAAAAACTTACTTATCTATAATCAGCTCCAGTTTTTCATACAAATCTCTGCGACTCCTGCGCTGCATTAGAGGCTTCTTCTTCCTCCTATATGCATATGCTGTCTCCGTGACATTCGGCAGTTCATACGCTATGCCCCAGTTCAGGCCGAAAGTGAAGATCCCTGGAGAGGAGGAGATGGCAGGCTGGCCAAGCGTACCCACTGTAAAGCATCCTGCGCACTGTAATATTATCGTTGTTAGGATAATATTATGGAGGATGGTAGATAGTTTTCGTATTACCACAAAATTAAAACACAGTCTAACTTTAAAACCAGGGATCTGCCACTTTAATAGTTGTCTATGTGAAATACGACAAAACCAGATTTAAGACATCCCGCGCTCAAAGTTAAACCCCGTCTTAAGTTTTTTGTGGTAAGACAGTACATGTTTAAACTTTAGAATATAATAGAGGATGGTAGAACAGTACTTAGTAAGAGCTAAGAATGTAGGTTTTTTAGGTGACACGTCTATCAATAAAAACTGAAACTATATAGGAGGAATAGCAATATTTCTGATGCAATAAATTTAGAATATTTTCGTACTTTAATGTAATGGAAAAAATGGCTTTTTTCAACCGTATTGATAATATTTTAAAGAGGTTATAGCGGATCTTAAGAATAGCAAGTAATAAAAAATTACATTGCCAAGGTGAAGCTCAAAGCAAACTTACCGAAAAACTGGATCCTTCCGGAAAAGCGACGTATCGTTTTCGTCTTGACAAAACAGTGGAATCTGACAAAACTGCCACAGCACCCACCAAACACAACAAAACACCGTACAGCATCATGAACTATCGAAAGCAAATGTACTACTAAATCTAAACGCCAAGAAATTCAAGCAAACAATAATTTCGGAGAATGTATGTCATCTCTAGTAACGGTGATATTTTCACAGGAATACGGTAATGAAGTGAAGTGACAGTGAGCACAAATTACTGCCTGTTTAGGATTATTCTCATATTTTATTCGTGACGAGAAACTGGGACAGTCCGGGTCACGTACAAATATATGTTAGGTACATATTTTTTCAACGTCAACTCCTGAAGGATAACTTGGCTTTAGAGTCGTGCGTAGTATGATAAATAAACATTAAATGCGTCTATTTTTTTGTAATATTGATGTTTTCAATATTTAATCATTTTTATTTTTTAAAATAGATATTTGAATTCTTAACTATACAATATAGTGTTTTAAAATGAAAATATAAAATAAAACTTGACCAAAATTGTTTCCACGTGTAAGTTAAAAGCGCTACTTAGTCTAACAATGATTTTTTACTAACTTAAAAACTTTTTCGATTAAAGTTAAATCCGAATTAATTTATAAAGAGTAATCCCCAAAATCGTATCCCAAAAGAAACTAATTTACAACAAAATGGCCAAATATCGAATTACCGAGAAAAGGCTCAAAGATCTCGATATTTAGGTTAAGCTACGTCCTCAAAGAAAATATTCCCTAACACTTACTTGAATGATTCATGAGCTGCGACAAATATTTAGTGAAAATGTTTTATACGTCCATGTTATTTTTTGCTTATGGACATGAACATAATGTATTTAAATATATTTATTATATATATTTATTTATTTATTAAATATAATACTTTTTGTACGGTTTACATTATATTATATCAATTAATATTTAACTCTGTCCCGAGATTCTTGATCTAATTAAGAACATGCAAGATTTAGATGCAGCGTGATATAAATTATGTACTTTTATTTTACTTTTTCATTGTATAACTAATATTGAAATCATTATTGTGATATTTTTCTTATAAATTTCTTTGTTTTCTTTTGCTGTTATAAGTCGCGGAAGAATTCCAACCAATACCCCATCATTAAAGCGGCTCGACCTGTGGGCTCGACGGAACACAGTGGGGTTTTGGTCGGTAAGAATCCGACATAGCCCACGGCTCCTTCTCCGGGGGCCGTGGGTATCTTTGGAAGATTTCCCCACTATAAAAACAGGTTATTTGCCTTTTACCCATTTCATTCTCCAGAGCGATTTTTAATGGAAAAACCCTTGATATCCAATCATATTATAAACTTAAAAACAAACCAAATCAAGAATCTAATGAAATAACCTCAACACAGTATTAAAACTTCTTGGTGTCCACTACAAAGTATTAAGATGTTTTTATATCTCCTTTTTATAGCAGGCAACTTTTATTTAAGACGTACCTAGTTTGAATCTACAATGTATGTAACCACTTCGATTGCAATGAATTGATTGCATTTTTGCAATAGCAATGGATAGCATCAATTCTATTCTTAAAACTTCTATTTTCATACAATTTTTAACTTGAAAGAATTTTCAAGGATATTTTCATTTTCTTGGAATGAAAAATTAAGTATCTGTTACAATACAAAAGGTTTTTTAATATACGGTTTCCCTTGATAATTTTTTAAAGAATATAACAAAACATTATGTGAACTTTTCTTTCATTTTTAGTGTACCTACCAATTACAATAACAATAATTTAGTACTAAAATTAACTTACTACTACGGAAAAGACTAATACTGTATAACATTCCACACATACACAATTACATTGGTACATACCAACGATTTTCACCTATAAACACACAATACACAAATAGAAACACATAAATGTGACGTCATATAATTTTAATTAGAATATCCATATATAATGCAATTTGATACACCAAAAGTATTGTAAATCGGGCTAAGCCAAGTCGTTTGGTTTAAAGCGATAAGTATTCGAGGGAAAACTACAAATTGCTCGCGTCCAAGGAAATAACTTGAAAAGAATCCGTGCCAACTTCATCAGATTTGCTGTGACTCCTAAAATAAATACAATCCGACGAAATTGTTCAGTTTGTTTTTATAGTTTCCTTTTTTAAGTTTGTTTTGTGTCAATATTGCAAGGTCTTTCAGAGTACGAGTGAATAATCTATACTAATATTATAAAGCTGAAGAGTTTGTTTGTTTGAACGCGCTAATCTCAGGAATTACTAGTCAGATTTGAAAAATTGTTTCGGTTTTAGATAGCCCATTTATCGAGGAAGACTATAAGCTTTATATTATCACACTAAGACCAAGAAGCGGAGCCACGCGGGTGAAACCGCGAAGCGCATCTAGCAAGAAATAATCGTTTACCATCTATGTATAGGTATTGTATTTATTTTATACTTATAATATAATTATCAAATAAAATAATTATTACTATTATAAACAAAATCATATCCACTGTGTACTAATTTCAAATAATGCTTATACTCACATCATAATTTTCCGAAGTATTATGATACTAGATTTCCGCCCGCGGCTTCGCCCGCGTTTTCAAAGGAA
Source organism: Colias eurytheme (assembly GCF_061535395.1). Classification (NCBI taxonomy): domain Eukaryota; kingdom Metazoa; phylum Arthropoda; class Insecta; order Lepidoptera; family Pieridae; genus Colias; species Colias eurytheme. The sequence goes on along the minus strand of NC_142998.1, from coordinate 8,892,937 downwards.
AACCCGCATAGTTCCCGTTCCCGTGGGATTTCCGGGATAAAACCTATCCTATGTGTTAATCCAAGTTACCCTCTATATGTGTGCTAAATTTCATTGTAATCGGTTCAGTAGTTTTTACGTGAAAGAGTAACAAACATCCATACATCCATACAAACTTTCACCTTTATAATAGTACTAGATTTCCGCCCGCGGCTTCGCCCGCGTTTTCAAAGGAAAACGCGCATAGTTCCCGTTCCCGTGGGATTTCCGGGATAAAACCTATCCTATGTGCTAATCCAAGTTACCCTCTATATGTGTGCTAAATTTCATTGTAATCGGTTCAGTAGTTTTTACGTGAAAAGTAACAAACATCCATACATCTATACAAACTTTCGCCTTTATAATAGTATTAAGATCTCTGTTTCAACTAGCTTTCACCAACATTCATTTGCGTTGAAAATGCTATAGGAATAGAAATTTGTATTGATATTATCCATTATGAATAATCTAGCCCCGTTGAGATAAGCTCCACGTGCGCGGATTATAAGGCAATTAACTTGATATGGGGAATACTTATAATAAAATATACGGGAGGTTATTTGTTTCAAAAACGTCGCTTTTTATGCAAATTTTATGCCAAAGGAAATATTTAGAAAACTTGTAGTATTCAGAAATACTTTGTAGTTAAGATAATTTAAAATGATTATAATTATATAAATAATCAAAGGCAAATATCAATCACAATATTTTTGGATACCTAGCTAAATAATTCATATAATCAACCTTACGATTACTGGTCTGGTGGGAAAAACTGAATAAAAATAATGATGTCTCCAACTTTTAATTTAAAGATACTTTAAAAGTTATTATCTCGCGAAGGTGTATATTGTGATTTAACCTGTGTGTAGGTACTAAGCAATTATGTTTACCCGAATCATTCCTAATGTATATGTTGAAAGTCACAATTTATCATTTGCATTTTATGGTATGTTCAATGTTACACAGTACTAATACTTATTCCAATAGTATGGATGCATAAAGACGACCATTATTTTCATTCAATGTCTATCTATTTGTATGTTTGTGTATTACCTTTTGACTCGTACCATTTGACAATTTTAAACATAAAGATTTACTTCAAAATTTTGTAAACTTGTGTCAACAATAATTATAATTAAAAGTCAAAAATACAATAATTTACCGGGTACACCAAAGCGTGTTTTTTAGTCTGTTTTTTCATCTATGTATATTTATTATTTTTAGATTAAATTCCTATATCAGAACACACACACGTATATTTCAACGTACGGCCTACTTACGAAGCTAAGCTCACGTTACACGTAATCTTTCAAACTTTCTCTCATATCTTACTTCGAATATTATAATATCAAATTAATTTGTAAATCGTGCATATCATTTGGAACTTTATATTAAATTTGCGATAAGAGCAGAATCCATTATTTAATAACAATCGCTAAATAGAATAAAAAAAAATTAAAACATTATAATAAACATATTTTATTATAAAAAGAACTACAATAACTAGGTACTTAATAATATATAATTTTCCCAGCCATAATCTATTAAAGGAATTTTTCATTTTCTGTAAAGAATTTCTTCAATGTCCTTCGAAAATCAACTCCAATTAAATAATGAGTTATTACATAAAAGTAAATTTTAACATATCGTGTCGCGCTTTAACATAGTTTTCTTTTAATTTTGTAACTTTTATTCTTTTATAATAAACTAGCTGCTCCGCGCGGTTTCACACCCGTAGCTCCACCCCTGTTGGTCGAATCGTGATGATATATAGCCTATAACCTTCCTCGATAAATGGGCTATCTAACACCGAAAGAATTTTTCAAATCGGACCAGTAGTTCCCGAGATTAGCGCGTTCAAATAAACAAACAAACAAACAAACTCTTCAACTCTATAATATTAGTATAGATTTAATAAAAGTGAAAGTTTAATAAAATTAAAATTCGAAATTTAATAATAAATTCGTATCTATCGTTTTTTTTTTAATGTGTCATTTCAATGGTTATGTCAATGGTTATGTTTTAACTGTTTTTTAAATAATAAAAAATAATAATATCACAGGGTTCGAATTGCGAATTTCTTGAATTTTCTTCTATTTAGATTTCAATACTTTTGTTTATTAAGCTTTAAAATAAAATCCAGGATGGAAAATGGACAGTTATGAGGCCGGTCACAGAAGTTCGGATCCAATATTTCTCTGTACATTTCACTTATTTCATTTTCGTCCTCTTGCAATGGTGCTCTGAAAATAATAATTGTTATATTTAGTATTCAATTAATATTTTAGTAAAGTCCTACTAAATTAACACATGGACATCGCTTTCCTGTTAAATAAGTTATCAAATGAACATTGCAACCAAAAATTATGAAACCTTTGTGTGGCACAATATATTTTTATACTTATAGATAAAAGATGTTGCAGTGTTTCTCGCTCAAAAGAGCGAAGTTAAAATAATTATACTTTACAAACATAATAATATAGATAACATTTGTGTCCAGATAGAGATTATAAGTTCATAATGTTCATTGTTCATGCAGTTCAACATTTGGGGCAAACGTCCTAACACACACATATTGACGTATACCCACATACACTGTTAACAATAATAATCATACAGTTATTAATAGTAATAGGTGATTAATATTAGCTATTTTCAACCATTGCGCATTATTCACATGACCGCATCCCGAATAGAGAACATTAATGGCAATCCCCTATAATATAATGTTACATTTATATATTGCCAATAAAATAGAAACCAGTGGTTTACTTATCTGTGTTATATGCTAGACTAGATTTCCGCCCGCGGCTTCGCCCGCGTTTTTAAAGGAAAACCCGCATAGTTCCCGTTCCCGTGGGATTTCCGGGATAAAACCTTTCCTATGTGTTAATCCAAGTTACCCTCTATATGTGTGCTAAATTTCATTGTAATCGGTTCAGTAGTTTTTACGTGAAAGAGTAACAAACATCCATACATCCATACATCCATACATCCATACAAACTTTCGCCTTTATAATAGTATTAAGATTAAGATTAAGATATTAGTTGTTATTTGGGTTAACTATTGAAAGGATAGTCGAGTAAACACGTCACATTATAAGCGACACCTGCCAAAAAAACTTTAAGAAGTATTGTTTTTAATACCGTAATAATTATTAAACTATATCGACAAAAATATTTTGTACTCTAGCAGTAGGCGTAGGCCGTACCCACACAGACAAGCGGCTGCTTGGTGCTTAGAGGCTAGCGAGTCACCTAACGACCAGGGGCCTTAGACAAAGTAACAATTAAAAAACGATAACGAAGTTAGAAAAGGAAAAATGTATGGGATTGACATTAGATAGACCACGTGATCTAACGCGGCGTATGTCAATCCCATACATTTTTGCCTTTTCTAACTTCGTTATCGTTTTTTAATTGTTACTTTGTCTAAGGCCCCAGTTTAGTAAAACGAACAAGGTATATTATGTACAGTGCTTTCTTTGACTTCTGCGCCAAGACTCTATCTAACAAAACCCATGCCACTAGGCTCTAGATATTAATCAAACCTCCTTTGCGGCCGTAGCCTGCAAGATTCAAATTTATTTTACCTTAAATAAATTGAAAAGCAGCAGATCCATAGCTATAATAACAAGAGTATTCAACACTCACGTAAATATTGCCCTCAAGAGGTCATGAACTAGCGACTTCCCTTGCGGTGCGAGATATCTCTTGCTTTCGCAGATGCTACGTAGTACACATTCTCGACCATCCATGTTGTTACTGTAAATATTCCTCTCAAATATATAGTAATCCCTTTTAGCTAGTATTAAAGTATTATAGTATTAAAGAAACTGAATACTATTTAAGATAACTTTTTACGGAAACGGATGTTACTGCATTGTCATGACTAAATTATCCTAATTTATAAATTGTGCACGAGCAATTGACGTCAAAAACTGCCTTAATAGTTCGATTGATTGATGATATTTATGTAAATTTGACTTTCTGTCATATATATGTAGAACTCTGATAATTCTATTGTAAGTCTACGTCATGATCAAAGTGGAATAATCACTCTACCCGTAAAGGGCGTCTTCTATCTGCTGCCAGATCTGCCTCTTCTGCTTGTGATGCTTCCTCCTGTTCTCATCGGAGAACTTTTGGTCTGGTAGTGGGAACAAGACGTCCAGATCCGACACAACGCTCCAACCAGATGGTACGTGGGTTAAGAACACCTTGGCTAACGATATCGTGATCTGAGAGAGGAAATATTCGTTTATTTTATACTTTAGTAGAGAAAAAAGTAAATTTATACATTAAAAAACTCCACTTTGTTAAATTCTGGTAATGGTTCGGTTATAGTATCAACAACGGCGACGAAGACAGCAAATTTTAGTAAAATGTACATAACATTTTACTAAAATAATTTTAATTAGTAAAATGTACATAACATTTTACTAAAATAATCAAATGCAATGGTTAAAACTTAAAAATTTACCTTAAATATTCAATAATGAATACTTACAACAACATTGCTTCCATCGGGAAAAACTAAATGTCTTCGCTTTCTTATAGCACCTATATTAGTTTTCACATTGGGACATTTTTCAAACATATATTGCTCACACACACACGGACTTACGATCAAAAGCAAAATGAAATATAACATTTTTATATATAAAAATTTTAAATCATACAGCACAGCCTATCCCGACGCCTACATCAAGTTTGTCACGAAGTGTGGAAGGTATCTAATATCTATTGTACGGTTTTTAGTATATTTCATTGTGATATATGTGAATTAATGTACAATGATATATATACGTAAGCTTTTTCAACTATATCACGGGGTCATACGATGGCATGCCGTATAGGCAGGCTTTCCCCTTTGAAAGATGCCTATACATACTTCCTATAATAAATATTATATTAATTATAATATTTAAAAATAATACTTTCAAAGAAAGTTTAAAAAAAAGACGGGTTGCACTCCGGGAGTGCCGGCAGAAGTGAAAACTTGATTATTAACGTTGAGCATGTTTGATATTTTGGAATGGTATCCGTCTCACGCATGGAATATAAGGGCTAAAAAAAAAAACATCCGTCTTACGCTTTTTCGATCAGGCCACGTGTCCTGACGCGAGTTTAAGATTTTATACCCAACGCCGCTAAAGAAGTTTTCACTTCAATAACTAAATAATCCAATCAATCTTTACGTACTGGTGTGGTGGAAAAAACTGAACAAAAAATAATGCATTCCCTAACTTATAATGTGAAGACACTTTAAGAGTTATTATTCCACAAAGCCGTGATTTTAATTTAACCCGTATGTACTTTAGTATAATTATGTTTTAAAGGCATTATTTAAAATGCTTAGTAGATGATCTTTAAAACATCAGTTTCAGGTTTTTTGTTACATAGTCACGTTAAGTGTCGCCGCAGACGAGCCACTCGCGACAGCCACAAGCGCTGCCACGAGAAGCTAGAAGCGTGTAGCGTGTGGTAGCCACCGGCGTCAAACGTGTGCGGCGAGTCCATATAAAATTTATGAAAAGTACAGGAAATATGCCGGTGGCGGCGTTTTGTGGCCGGTGGCCGGTGGCCCATGTGCGGGAGCCCTAAGGCGTTAAAAAGCGTTTTGGCATAATGCGTATGCGGTGCATGCAGTACGGCAGCGTGTGCAGTTCATGGAGGTTAAATTTTATAATAATGAATCAACTACCTTTATAGAGATAAATAAAAATCGAAATTTTGTAATAAACTCGTGTCTATTATATCACAGTTTTTTATTTCTTTTTTTTTTCAGGTTTGATTTCATAAATTGAACTTAATGCTTTTGTTTATTAAGCTTTAAAATAAAATCCAGGATGGAAAATGGACAGTTATGAGGCCGGTCACAGAAGTTCGGATCCAATATTTCTCTGTACATTTCACTTATTTCATTTTCGTCCTCTCGCAATGGCGCTCTGAAAATAATAATTGTTACATTTATTTATTTGTTGTATTTATTTAACGCATCAATAAAGTTGTACAGGAAACCTTAGAACTATACGTAATTACGGAAAAAGACAGGGTACAACTTATTTGGCGGCCTTATCACTTAGTAGTGATCTCTTCCAGGCAACCACATTAAAAGATATACAAGCTAATTGGCCGGACGAGAACAGTAAAAAAATTATATCATACCTATATAGTTATCATACCTATATTTAGTTCTCATAACTCAATTAAAATATTACGAAATTTGGAATCATACATGTGAAGTCCGACCCCTTTAATAACAATATAATGTAAAGTCCCGTGTCCCCGTAGTGGGGTGAGGGGCAGATGCATTATTCATACATCTGTTTCACTGATCGATTTTCTTTAGGGACAAGTAGGTGATCAGCCTTCTGTGTCCTGCCAGACCGAGACATTTTTTTTTTCGTCTCCACCGGGAATCGAACCCCAGGACCCATCGGTTCTACGCTCAAGCGCCAACCACTGTACCAAGGAGTAACAATATGATACATATTAATTATTAAGTATGAAAATAAATACATAACCTAATATGTACATTTTTATGTAGATTTAGTTCTCATTCGTTTAGTCCTAATTATTCAATGTTAAAATAATTCAACTTATTACTGACTAAACTTAAGGACGTATTGTTTTTATAAATTATGCAAAACGCGACAAATATCTTGTACTCTACTACTCGCGAATAAAACCATAGTATAAAGAGAACAAGTAAGCCGCCTCCTGGCGTTTAGGAGTAAGTATATATAGTCTATGTTTAGGAGCGCACGGTACCTTAACTCGCGAGGCGCAGGATTGTCACTTGTCGTTGATATATTTTAAATAATTGCATAAACAAACACCGACCGCTCACAGCAATGGCGCGCCCCTGGCGAGAACGGTCCACGAGAAGGAACCGAGTGGCGCGGCGTTGTGTGCATGCGTCAAGTTTGCGAACGGTCATGAACGGTGGGCGTGGCAAAGCGCTCCGCGTACATACCAACGGCGTGGATTACCTTTGTTCAAAGATGACTTACTTGTTCTCTTTATACTATGACAAAACAAACTTTAATAAAACGAATGATAAAAAAGTTCATTTGGCGTCTCGACTCAGCTAGAATACAGCCACTAGGATCTAAGCGTTAATCAAAACTGCTGTGCTACCGTAGCCTTAAAGAAAATTCTTTTTCCCTCCTTAAAAAGAAGAATAGCAGATATCCATAGCAATAATAATGATAGTTAAACACTCACGTAAATATTGCCCTCAAGAGGTCATGAACTAGCGACTTCCCTTGCGGTGCGAGATATTTCTTGCTTTCGCAGATGCTACGTAGCACACATTCTCGACCATCCATGTTGTTACTGGAAAGGTTCATTTGTTTAGGTTAAGTTCTATCCTACAATAAAAAATAATTAATTACAATAAGTATCATTTTGATTTCATTTTAGACAGATTCATTCGCAAACCAATAATTGATCTTTGGCCTTGGCCCTATAAGTAAAATTATAAATTATAAAATACTAGTGGTCCGTCCCGGCTTCGCCCGTGGTACATATTTCGCAATAAAAGGTAGCCTATGTCCTTTCTCGGGTATCAAAATATCTCCATACCAAATTTCATGCAAATTGGTTCAGTAGTTTAGGCGTGATTGAGTAACAGACAGACAGACAGAGTTACTTTCGCATTTATAATATTAGTATTGATATTATAATTATAAATGTTAAATTTAAATTCAAACGTCTGGATAAAATGTATATCTTTGACCTAGAGGCATCCTCAGAAAAACAATTAACTTTACAAAAATGTTATAATTTATGTCAGTCCCAAATATATTATAGTAATCCATTCTAGCTTGTATTAAAGTGACTGAATTATATTTGAGACAACTTTTTAGTATACAAAAAAATAGCTCGTGCCTTTGAAACGGATGTTATTTCATCGTGCATAATTTAATAATTAGGATATGTGACGTCCGAAAGTTCCTAAATAGTTCGATTGATTGATGATATTTGTAATATAAATAAAGTAAATTTGCTTTCTCATTGTGCTACATATATAACACTTAACGTGTTCGGAGGCGTTCACTAAAAAAAACGGAAAAAATGAATCCAAATCCAGACTCGCCAGCCTCCACTACAAATTTACTCGTAATGTGATTGAATGATTAGAAATATACATTTAGAAATTAAAGACATTTTAAACGCGATTTATTCCTCCCCTATTAACCCCAGTGGGCATGCTCGCTGTTAAGTGTTCGAAGCGTCGGGTTAATAATATAATGAAGAAATCGCGTTTAAAATCCGTAATGAAGTTTTTAATTTATAAATATAATAGGGTACAATTCCCAGCAATCATGATTTTGGACATTTTTGTCCAACCTTTTCATATACGAACAGTTAAAACAATTTAAACTCTATTTTAAGTATACATGATCTAAAATGGAATAATCACACTACACGTAAAGGGCGTCTTCTATCTGCTGCCATATCTGCCTCTTCTGCTTGTGATGCTTTCTCCTGTGCTTATCAGAGAACTTTTGGTCTGGTAAAGGGAACAAGACGTCCAGATCTGACACCACGTACCAACCAGATGGTACGTGAGTTAAGAACACCTTGGCTAACGATATCGTGATCTGGAAGAGGAAATATTAATTTATTTTAATACTTTTGTAGAGAAAAAAGTAAATCTATACAATAAAAAAACTTTAATTTGTTAAAAAAAAATTTTTTTTAAAGAGCAGGTAATGGAGCAGGTGCCTCACCTAATAAGGAGATAACCAACGCCCATGAACACTTACAAAGATACCTACGCGAGGCTGTTACCGATTGTCGAAGGTGGATGTAGGCTCTTTTTTTTAATAAATCCATGTAAGGCACGTGCGGGAATACCGAAGGGGGTAGACTATTTCACAGGGTAGTACGTGGTAAAAAGCGTGGTGAGAAGCGTACGGTACTCGTTCACCAGTGGTCCAAATGATGTGCATGGAAGTAGGATAGTGACGGGCGTTGCGGTGATGAAATTCCGCAGCGGGTATGAGCCCGAATATCGAACTTATCATTTGTTTATAAGCACCCTCACGTACGACCTATAAGCACCCCTTACTGTATTGTACATACATTTAACATTGAATATTCTAAATGCTACCTTATGATAATACTCGTAAAGTCTTCCATTTATTAGCTATGATCACAGGATGGAAGTCAAACTGAGATTTTCTAAAGATTTTCCAATACAAATCCCATAAATTAAGACACTTATATTTTCCTGTAATCATGAAGTTAGTAATGCACTTTAGTACTCGCAAAGTCTTTTATTAACCATATTCTCTTTCTGGATTATTATTATCTCCTTTTTTGCATGATTGCCTTTTTTACTTTTTAGTTATCAATAAGTTACGGTATGATAAGATTTAATGTGAATATTTTAAGATTAATAAATGATTGACATCACAACTAACTTTTGGTACTTAGCTATTATTAGGAATCAAAATAAATATAAGTTTTAGATTTTGATGATGCATTCTACTTCAATTCTTAATAATTATATTATATTGAATAATTTACACTGCTTATTGTGTGGGATGATATCACTACATAGTCACTACATAGTATAAAACAAAGTCGCTTTCCCTGTCCCTATGTCCCAATGTATGCTTAAATCTTTAAAACTACGAAACGGATTTTGATGCGGTTTTTTTTAATAGATAGAGTGATTCAAGAGGAAGGTTTTAGTATATAATTTATTATGTTTTAGACAAAGCGGGCGAAGCCGCGGGCGGAAAGCTACTAATTTATAAAATACAACTATCTACATAATATTACTAAAATAATTAAATGCAACGGTTAAACATTTACCTTTATTTCCCATTCACAGTTACAGTAACAATTATTAACACAATACTGTAACAATTATAAATTAATAATGAATACTTACAACAACATTGCTTCCATCCGGAAAAACTAAATGTCTTCGCTTTCGAATAGCACCTATATTTGTCTTCACATTGGGACATTTTTCAAACATATATTGTTCACACACACACGGACTTACAATCAAAAATAAAATGAAAAATAACATTATTATATAAAAATATTAAATCATACAGCACAGCCTATCCCGGCGTCTACTTCAAGTTTGTCACGAAGTGTGGAAGGTATCTATTGTAAAGTTTTTAGTATATTTCATTGCGCAATATGTGAGTGTACAATGATATATTTACGATAGCTTTTTCAAGTATACCGCGGGGTCATACGAGGGCATGCGGGGCTTTCCCTATATAAATACCTATATTACAATCGTCGGGTTACATGACGAAATACTGTCGAAGCCTTTTGCCCCAGCTAGGCGCCTCAGGATATTAAGTATATAATCGTAATCTTTATCCATTCAGTTGTTACAACTTTTTAAGGTATTGCACAAGGTGTTCATTGTGTCATAATAATTTGAAATAGAATTGAAATTCCATTTTTCTAATATTAAATTAAATATTAATTTATGGGTCAAGGTTTTACAATTGAGTTCCTCTTAGAATTAAAGGTTTTATAATGCTAAATTTAAAACTTAGGTAAATAAAACTGTATTAGTTCAGAGAGCCTATTATAGCATTAATGAAATATAATATGGAAGATGAAAATCCATGAAAAGTTGTCGCATTTCATTAACGCATTTTTTTATTCATCGTAATCTATTTTTACACAAAAGTAATAGGTGTATCCTGCAAAAAAAATTGCTAAGTCAGCATGTTGTTATAGATAAAGAAACATTAGGTAATATTATGTAATTTTTGTTATAAATAGCTTTTCGACATAGAGTATCTAATAAATAAGTTATTTGTAACCAATATCGTATTTATTTACAATCAATGTAGCAATTAATTATAATTAATATAATATTTGTGTTGTGCAGTCAATGGAATGGGTGAGATAATAATTATCTTAAGCAATGTTAATTGATCGTTACTAATTTGACCAAGATATAGTTTGAACACGTGGCTTTTTGCAAGCTTTTATTTCTAAATAGACTAATTAGGTAAACAATTCACAATAAAGAGCGATTTTTAAAATTCAATGTGGAGGGCCTAGGTGTATCTAAAAAGAACTTAATTTGTGTGGGAATAGATGTAAGTATATTATAAAAAGTATATACCTATACTAATTAATACCAAGATGGTTTGTGGAATAGAATAAATACAAATGTTCTACGAAACTAAATCAACTGATTCTGAAAAAGGCAAGGGCGCTATTGTATGCCTTAAAGCATGCTTGAGATGAAACCATCTTATTTAAACCGATTGATCATTATTGCAAAAAAGTAGAACATTTATTTATATACCTACAGGGTTACTTGTAAAACACCAGCAACCTCGCAGGACAAGATAGCTAGCAACATAAATGACAACATTTGTTCTACGACTTTTGGCATAACGCAATAAATTATTTTTAAATGATTTTTTAAGCTTTTATTGTTTTTATTAATTAATTAGAAATGAAGTATATTATATTTTAATTTTTGTATTATAATAATTTTTGACATTGTTATAATATGCATGTATTCTTGAGTTATTTTTGATTTTGTAAAATTATAATTTTTGATTCATATGTACCTAAATTTATTTACTATGGACTTCATGTGTCTGCAAATAAATGATTATTATTATATTATTATTATTGTACCTACTCTCCTAACATATTTTGTAAGTCTATGTTCTATTCATTATCGAAAGGATGGCGAGACGCACCTTCCCCCTCTCGTTCGCTTCTTGTTGACGTAATTATTGGTATGCGCGTAGAGTTTATAATATTCAAACGGAAAATTAAATGAATATTTATTTTTGTATGAAAATAAAATCTAACAAATTATCAATAGTCGTAGAACAAATGTTGTTACTTATGATGTTAGCTATCTTGTCCTCCGAGGTTGCTGGTGTTTTACAAGTAACCCTGTATAATTATAACCTAAAATATACCGTTATATTGTGTTTTCACGGATTAGATATGTTCATTTAAGCTTACTTGTTATAAGTAGATAGTAATTTACGATATGTTGAATAGGCTATAAGAAACTTTATCAGCGAGTCTCAAAAAGCCCTACACATACAAATCTGAGCTAAAATTTTTTCACACACTTTTTTGCATACTCATGACACGTGTGGCTATGTAAATTTATCTGAAAATTTATCTTCTTAGTGCAAATTCATTAGGTTTGATTGACGAGGAATACTATAATATAAGCTTAATAATAAACACGGGTTAGAAAATTTGTTTAAGGGTGAGTTGCAAGTATTTAAAAGTTATAGGAAGGAAAAGAAACTTCGTCGCTACTTTTGATGTAAAAATTAGGAAACATTGTGTAACCTGGTACAAATTGAGAGGTTAAGGCGGACAAGACTTTAAAGTGTGAAGATTGCGATAATAAATTTTATTGCATTTGAAGTCAATAAGTCAAGTACTTAGTATTAAAGAGGACCGATTTTTTGTTTGTTATTAATTACTAGCTGCGCTCTTATTAGGTAATTGAATGTCATCATAATTTCTTACGTACGAAATTATAGGTTTGTGGTAACTATAATGTGAAACATAAATTTTACTCTCTAAATTTGCTACTTTTCTTGAAAATACAGCATCTATCGTTGTACCGAAACGCGTTGTTGAATGAAGTCGAGAAGTATTCATAGATAAATCAAATTTTTCTTCTAAAAAATCAATTAACGGCTGAGATTCCTGAGAGCGAAAATTAACATTAAAATCTCCAGTTAGAATCATCGGTAATTCATGATAATTACTATTTAAAAGTCGAGAACCTTCAATTGTGAAGTGAAGTAATTGCTGATGAACAACGATAATCACAGGTTGGTCATTCGTATTAACACATCGAACCAAGGCGATGTCACCAATTTGTGAAACCTCATCGGAAATTTGTGATAATATCGTTTGTGAAATATTTTGAATTGGTGAATACATTGTTCAGTGTATCTGTAGATGAATGATATACAGCCACTCCACCAGCAGTTGAGTTGGGTCGTTTGTATTGGGTAACGCAATAAAAATTTTCAATAAGAATTTGTTCGTCATTTTTCATCCAAGTTTCGGAAAATAACAGCAATGTGGACCTTTTTAATACTTTATCATTCAGATCAGAAACATGAGCACGTAAACTTTGGCAGTTGAAGGAAAATAGTGTAATGTTACTCTCATTTACAAGGTTATATAATTCTTCCTGTTGTGTTATTAGGCGAGAATTTGAAAGTCTTTCAAATTCACACTGTAAATCAACTATTCCCCCTGGACGCTTTCTTCCATGATAAAATTTGTTGTCATCGGTGTTTGAGACAATGAACAATCCATTTATATCAGTTACTCGTGATAATGCTACATATAACAGCTGCTGACTGTGACTTTTATTGTATTCATAAACGATTTGATCAAAAGTACCACCTTGAGACTTATGTATTGTAAGCGCACAAGCAGATACTAATGGAAAGTGATTTCTCTTTGCAAATATTGTCTTATTTCTATTCATTGGTACAGATGACGATCTTCATAAAATTGGGACTGCTGTTCTACTAATGTTTAGAGTTTGAATATGATGGGCAGCTTTTTTCCTAATTTTCTCTCCTATCTTACCAGGAAACTCAAGCCATAAGCGTATGATGTTATCACTGTCATCACGTTCAATATACACTAACTTTCCAACACAACCGTTGGCTAAGCCATCAGATACATCAATATTGGTTGTAATAATGTAAAATTTGTTAAGAACTAATATGATTTCATAAGGCGATCCTCCTGTATCAATAACTGACATTTTATGAAATTGTTGGCGTACATATGCTTCTTGTTCAACTGAATGACAACCTATATACATATCTGTTGCTATGGATACTACTTTGTCTTCAGCAATATTTAAAATAGATTGATTATAATCCGCAACATGTTTATTTTTATTTTTAATTTACTTATTTTAAAAGTAATAAATAAACAAGTATATTAAGAGATTTTCAAAAAATTTTGCAATTTAAAATAATGTTTTTAAAACTGTTGAATTTTTCATTCACTTTGCTATTCACAATTGATCCGTTTGAAAATTTGAAAATAAATAATCCTAATTGATTATGATATTTGCCACTAGCTGGCGTATAAGTCAAGAAGCGTGTAGTATATGACATATACTTACAACCAATCAGAATTATTATTTTTAAATGGCGGAAACTACACAGCGTTACTTCCGTCAGAAAATAAATCTGAGTTACTCCCTAGTCGCGCCTAAAGAAGTTTTACTTCAAAAATATGTAGCATAGTTTATTATGTGGGAAATTACATCTCCCAACGTAAGCGCACACGGTGAAGATACTATAATATTTTATCTTAAGATACTGTAATATTTTATATTATTACAGTATCTTAAGGTATCCGGTATCAGCGTTCTGACCATCATTTGTCTTTTTGTCATTGCTTACTAAGACCCCTGTAGAACCGCCATCCTGTTACAACTGACCCGAAATTTTGTGGGTCATTTGTAACAGGATGGCGGTTCCACAGGGGTCTTAGTATACGCAATAACCAAAAGAAAAATGATGGTAAGAACGCTGATACCGGATACCTTATGATACTATAATATAAAATAGTAACGTATCTTAAGATAAAATATTATAGTATCTTCACCGTGTGTGACGCGCTTTAGAATACCCATAAAAAGCTCTATAGGTACTTATATTTAACAATTATAAAACGAATTTATTCCAGCAGTAAAAGTTCCTACGCTGTGAACTATGGTGTAAACATGAAATATTTCCCAGCAGGATACCACGTTATATCATACTAGTCTTGATGTTACGGCACTTCGACATTATAATAAAAGTAAATGATATCTTATATTATGTAGTAATACTAGCTTACCGCCCGCGGCTTCGCCTGCTTTGTCTAAAACCTAATAAATTATACACTAAAACCTTCCTCTTGAATCACTCTATCTATTTAAAAAAACCGCATCAAAATCCGTTGCGTAGTTTTAAAGCAATAAGCATACAAAGGGACATAGGGACAGAGAAAGCGACTTTGTTTTATACTATGTAGTGATAACAATTGTAAATTTAGTAAATATAAAATTAAAAAGTTTTTTTTTTCAATAATATTTATGAATCCAGAAGAACTCAAAAAAGGGGCATTCCAGACTTTCTTATTGTGCCTTTCTAACTCAGTTTTTACGTCATAATACTTTTTGAAGTAAAACTTCTTTAGGCGCGACTAGGGAGTAACTCAGATTTATTTTCTGACGGAAGTAACGCTTACTATAGTCTGCGTAGTTTCCGCCATTTAAAAATAATAATTCTGATTGGTTGTAAGTATATGTCATATACTACACGCTTCTTGACTTATACGCCAGCTAGTGGCAAATATCATAATCAATTAGGATTATTTATTTTCAAATTTTCAAACGGATCAATTGTGAATAGCAAAGTGAATGAAAAATTCAACAGTTTTAAAAACATTATTTTAAATTGCAAAATTTTTTGAAAATCTCTAAATATACTTGTTTATTTATTACTTTTAAAATAAGTAAATTAAAAATAAAAATAAACATGTTGCGGATTATAATCAATCTATTTTAAATATTGCTGAAGACAAAGTAGTATCCATAGCAACAGATATGTATATAGGTTGTCATTCAGTTGAACAAGAAGCATATGTACGCCAACAATTTCATAAAATGTCAGTTATTGATACAGGAGGATCGCCTTATGAAATCATATTAGTTCTTAACAAATTTTACATTATTACAACCAATATTGATGTATCTGATGGCTTAGCCAACGGTTGTGTTGGAAAGTTAGTGTATATTGAACGTGATGACAGTGATAACATCATACGCTTATGGCTTGAGTTTCCTGGTAAGATAGGAGAGAAAATTAGGAAAAAAGCTGCCCATCATATTCAAACTCTAAACATTAGTAGAACAGCAGTCCCAATTTTACGAAGATCGTCATCTGTACCAATGAATAGAAATAAGACAATATTTGCAAAGAGAAATCACTTTCCATTAGTATCTGCTTGTGCGCTTACAATACATAAGTCTCAAGGTGGTACTTTTGATCAAATCGTTTATGAATACAATAAAAGTCACAGTCAGCAGCTGTTATATGTAGCATTATCACGAGTAATAAATGGATTGTTCATTGTCTCAAACACCGATGACAACAAATTTTATCATGGAAGAAAGCGTCCAGGGGGAATAGTTGATTTACAGTGTGAATTTGAAAGACTTTCAAATTCTCGCCTAATAACACAACAGGAAGAATTATATAACCTTGTAAATGAGAGTAACATTACACTATTTTCCTTCAACTGCCAAAGTTTACGTGCTCATGTTTCTGATCTGAATGATAAAGTATTAAAAAGGTCCACATTGCTGTTATTTTCCGAAACTTGGATGAAAAATGACGAACAAATTCTTATTGAAAATTTTTATTGCGTTACCCAATACAAACGACCCAACTCAACTGCTGGTGGAGTAGCTGTATATCATTCATCTACAGATACACTGAACAATGTAACACCAATTCAAAATATTTCACCAACTATATTATCACAAATTTCCGATGAGGTTTCACAAATTGGTGACATCGCCTTGGTTCGATGTGTTAATACGAATGACCAACCTGTGATTATCGTTGTTATTTATATTTCTACAAATACTAGCCTGACAAATATCATAAAATTTATTCATCAGCAATTACTTCACTTCACAATTGAAGGTTCTCGACTTTTAAATAGTAATTATCATGAATTACCGATGATTCTAACTGGAGATTTTAATGTTAATTTTCGCTCTCAGGAATCTCAGCCGTTAATTGATTTTTTAGAAGAAAAATTTGATTTATCTATGAATACTTCTCGACTTCATTCAACAACGCGTTTCGGTACAACGATAGATGCTGTATTTTCAAGAAAAGTAGCAAATTTAGAGAGTAAAATTTATGTTTCACATTATAGTTACCACAAACCTATAATTTCGTACGTAAGAAATTATGATGACATTCAATTACCTGTTTCGAATGAATAATATTAATATAACATTTAAATAATCTTTGTAAAGCACATGAATAATAAATATAATTAAATTATAATATAATATTTATTTATTTAAGTTAATATTTAATCATTTCAGTGATATATGTCGTCAACGCCAAAGAAGTTTTACTTCAATCGCGCGTAAAGGTTACACGCACACACTTTTTTTTTTTTATTGGAATAAAAGGTTAAAGACCTTTATAGAAGGAAATAAAAATAAAGATCGTAAGAACTCAAGAGGTTGCCGCCCGTTTTCTAATGAAACTGATTTCTAAGGAAATTGGTAACTAATTGTAATATAATATGACGACTTAAAGAAGTCTAGCTGTGAGTCAAGTCGACGAAATAAATGATTAAGTTTCTGTTTGAGTTTGCTCTTTACGGTTACGGTTATAGTTTGCTAAATAAAATACTTTTTGGCTTATAAAATATATTTTATCGATATAATACATTTTTGCTACTAATTACCGTATGCCTATTTATTTTTGTTTACCCAATGCGAATACAAAACTGAGGATGGAAAATGGACAATCGTTGTTGCTATCACAAAACTTTGGTTGAAGCATTTCTCTGTATGTCTCTCCAACTTCATTCATGAAATCCTCTTCCTGTATGGGCGCTCTGGAAAAAACATTTTCGAGAATTAATACAGGACTTTTTGAAATAGCAAATACACCTCTGAAAATAAACACAATGTATATTTTATTGATTAGTTCACTGTTATATATAATTATTTTACATATACTACCGAAAGTACGTGTTGAACGAGCGAGACAGGTATATTGTGTTTTATTTAGCGTGCGATGAACTTTATGAACGTTCGATGAGCCGGGTGTGTGCGGGGTGTGATGCGGGGGCGCGGCAGTGCGCGGCTGAATTCTAGAAATTCGCTAGCTTTATACGCGCTCTTAAAGGGCAGATTAAATTAATTTCATTCTTTAATTAAGGTGGAAAAACAACGCAATAAATCTTTTTATTCGTCTCTATCAGTATTCATCGATAGAAATGGTCTTGATCTTAAATCCACATGAAACTGCATCATTTTATTAAAATATAATAAAATACATAGTACCTAATTTACTTATTTCTTATGTATTTTTTTTTTCAAATACCTACCTATTTTTATATTTTTTTAACTATACTAGAATATTATGCTAGAATACCTACTCAAAACCAGAATTGCAAAGCAAAACAAAGCGCACTATCTTATAAATGCTAATTAGTAGTACAAAATGCTAATTGCAATACAGCTAATTTAAAACTTAGTATTAAGTTTGAACGAGCCACACCTGTGTTCCGCTGCACATATCGCGATGAAACATACATTTGAATAATCTGCATTGTAATATGCAACGATACATATCATCGCGATACGTTCAGCGAACCTTCTAAAATACATATTTATTATACCAACTAGCTTTATTCTCGATTCCCGCGACTTCGCTCGTAGGAACTTTTCTTACCTCACTCACTTCCTTTGGTTTATGAGACAAAAAGTATTTTTTTCTTTTACAAATATCTAGCCTATCTCTTCATCATACCAAATATCAAAAGTGGTTATTTGATTTGGACAAGAAAGTGCAACAGACAAAGTTACTTTCAAATCCACAGCTTCTTTAATTTTTTGCCCAAACAGCTGAACAGATTTGGATAAATTTGAATGATAACAGTGAAAAGCCTTGGGTCCAATATAATTCACTTTTTTAAGTCTAAAACTATAGGTACGGTTATTTCATAATAAGAGATATAAAATTATTAATTAGTTGGTACTCACGTAAATATAGCTCTCAATATATCATGTACTAAGGATTTCCCCTTCGGAGCAAGATGTCGCTCACTCTCGCAAATGCATCGAAGGATACACGCACGACCGTTCAGGTTATGACTGAAGAGTTAAAATAATTATTAAGTATTTGTCTATCGAGTGGTTACAGAAATATTAATAAATTGAATGAATAATACAGAAGAAGAAATCTCCATCATAATTATAATTGGTAAATAAATATAAGGCACTAGCGGTCCGCCCCGGCTTCGCTCGTGGTACCTACATGTTTAAACTATCCTATCTCTCAAGTTGGATCGAACTGCACATGGTGTACGAATTTTATTATAATCGGCTAAGTGGTTTAGGAGTCCATTGAGGACAAACATTGTGACACAAGATTTATATATATTAAGATTGTAACGAATTTGAGTGCAGTGCAGTGCTCATTTTAATGTTAATATTATTTTTATTGGTCATCATGGTCTAAAATCTTGTAAGGCAATAATATCAATAGATCTCTCCTTAGATAACGAAAAATCACTACAATTTAACATTTACTTCTAGTATCTGTTCTCATTTTGCTCAATCAATTTTGTCTTCTTGCATTGAATCGATTTAAAGCCTTTATTGCATCTCGAAGCAGTCTTAATGAGAATCTTATTGGATCGGACGGTTAATTGTGCTTTTGATAATTGATAGAAAATTAAAAATCTTCCTTTGAATTTCCTTCTTCGAAGAAAGTCATTGTGATTTTAAGTGAATAATTTTAAGATCTTGGCTTGGATGCTTTTTATCTATGTGTATAACTGATGGACATAATTTTGCATAAATTTTATTATTCTAATTAGTAAAACTTCGTGATATTTTATTGTTCTATCAAGTAACTTAGAAAAAAAAGACCTAGATGACAAATAAAACACACAAAAACATACACATTTTATGATCACTACATAGTACAAAACAAAGTAGCTTTCTCTGTCCCTTTGTATGCTTAAATCTTTAAAACCACCCAACGGATTTTGATGCGGTTTTTTTAATAGAGTGATTCAAGAGGAAGGTTTTAGTATATAATTTATTAGGTTTTAGGTAAAGCGGGCGAAGCCGCGGGCGGTAAGTTAGTTTAATATATAAAAAATACTTACAAATCTATAGCTTTCTCCAGCCGTTCCCAGAAGTCTCTTTTTTGTCTGTGGTACTTTTTTCTTCTGTGCTCGTTCAGGAATTTTTCATCTGGCAACGGGTATAATACATCAATTTCTAAAGCTATATTCCAACCTGACGGAGCGTGGGTCATGAACGCTTTTACCAGAGACATAGTGAGCTGAAAAAATACATAAATAATAATAGTTTATGAGACATATTCCGGCGAACTTTTAGATGTATGAAGTCGTTTTAATAGTTGATTTATGAGAGCGATTCTATCGAGAATGTAAAATGTTACGTATAGATGGTGACATCATTTTGAAAAAGGTGCAAATATATTTTAAGAAAATGTTTTAAATGTGTTAATGATTTTATTATGTCTAGTCTAGACATAATATCTATTTATTCACTTTCAACTGGCCTGTGGTTGTCAACTTAATGGTTTACTAGTGGTCCGCCCCGGCTTCGCCCGTGGTACCTACATATTTCGCAATAAAAGATGTCCTTTCTCGGGTATCAAAATATCTCCATACCAAATTTCATGCAAATTGGTTCAGTAGTTTAGGCGTGATTGAGTAACAGACAGACAGACAGAGTTACTTTCGCATTTATAATATTAGTATGGATCTAGACGCAAACCAAGTGAAAATAAAGCACCCATTAATTTATAAAAACACACATTTCCATTTTCAATTAAGTTTATTTCAAATAAATGAGATTTTTTTATACGTAGATAGTTAGACCCCACTCCCACCTGATAGAAAGTGGTGACGAGATGAAATGAATTATGAAATGAAAGTATTAGAATAGAATAGAATAGAAAACACTTTATTGTACAATGCACACAAAAACAAAATTTACAAAAAACGATATTTAACTTAAAATAAATGTACAATTTGGCGGCCTTATCGCTATCCTTATCTTAGTATTAAAAGGAACTTAAAAATATATGTATGCTATAATTAGGCCAACCACTCGGTGTGTAATAAAATGAAATGAGATGTAAGGTGGTAAGTCACGTCCACCTAGAAAGTGCCTGTTAATTCTCATTAGCGTGTATTAAGTATATAAAGATTAAAAATATCACTATTTTGATATTTAAGCTCTACCTATCCTGTAAATTCGGTAATATCTGTATGTACGAAATATTCTATTTCTAATATTATAAATAACGCATTATGGGTGACCCTTCTCAAATTAACATAAAACCTACTAAAGGTAGCACGTGACTATACAAACAATTTTATCAATGTTTTAAAACTAATTTCCATCAAGAGCAACATAGCTTGTTTGTTATTGTTTTTGTCTATTTACTTTCTTAACTATTTCATAAACAACTAAGATTCGACATCAATAGTTTAACATCATTTTGTTTAATTTACCAAACATAGTTACAAAAAGTGGGACATTAACTAAATAATCTAAGTATACCAATACTAATATTTAACGCTAAAAAGTTTCGTTTGTTCTAACGCGCTAATCTCAGAAAATACTGGTCCGATTTGAATAATTATTTCGGTGTTAGATAGCTTATTTATCGAGGAAGGCTATAGACTATATAGAGAGAAATGCAGCAGTTTTACCTGCAGGGCACAGCTAGTTACAAATATAATAACAATACATATTATGTAATACATAATTATCTACGTAGTAATATATATTATAATCACACACACACACACACACACGCGCGCGCAAACTTGTAAACACAGAATTTTATTGATTCTTTTTTCTGTTTTTCTATTAATGTAATCTTTGTTTTGTTCTAGACATACTCTCTGGGAAGGAAATGCCTTCCTTAATTTTCCTAGCTAGGAAGACAGAGCCGCACTTTCAAATGAACTGCATTCATTTTTGAACTCAAAAAAAATGTTTATTTTTATCAAAATCAAAACTTACCACAACATTAGCAGAATCGGGGAACACCAAATGCCGTCTCTTCCGTATCGCACCTAGCGACGTCTTCACATTAGGACACTGTTCTGTGTTCCCCTCCCATAAACACAGGAACAATAATACTGCGCAAAGGAGCATTGTAGAGTAAAATAAAACAGAAAAACATTACTGTTTCAAGCTGGTTCTTCATGAGCATGTCACGAGATGATTGTTTGAGACTAATGCACATAAACGTTATGTTTGCTGAGTGACAAACATGGTCGTGCGATGTGGTTTTATCCGACTTCAAAAAAGGCCGGTGTATTTTGTTTTTACTGGTAAAGTTTGGTTTTGTAAAAGGTACATTGAGAGAAGGAAATGAACCTTTTCTGTGATAGAACCTTGGTACTCTTATGGTGTATGGAAGATATCCATTTGTATTATCCAAGCAAAAGTTACATGTTTAGAAATAGACTGAATGTGGAAATTGGTTACAAAAGACTTTGAAAGCTGCAATCTGATACGAAAACTTAGTTTTATATTAATTGCTATAACCAATTTCCTACGAGTAGGTATTTAGTGTAACAAAATATATCTAATTTCGGCACACTGAGGGTCCTATGTCCTGTTTTCGGCTGAATGGATGGTTGATGATGAATAATACAAGGTTTTGTTCCTATAGAGACTTGTTAGATTTACTGTAAAATTTAACACCAAAATATAATAAAATATTTGTCTCTTATCTGCCTAAGAGTTGGATCTTTAAGCTGTAGTTGCTGCTATTTCATATAAATCAGTAAAATAGAGGTAGAGTTAATTAAATAAATTATATCAAATACTAATTGTGCTCCGCTCCTGTTGGTCTTAGCGAGATGATATATAGCCTATAACCTTCCTCGATAAATGACTATCCACCGAATTTTTCAAATCGGACTAGTAGTTCCCGAGATTAGCGCGTTCAAACAAACAAACTCTTCAACTTTATCATAACATTAATTTTATAAGTATAGTACATAAGTACATAATAAAAGACAGTATAGTAAAAAATTGTAGTTTTATTTTATTTTATAATTCAATTACAGATAATGGACACAAGGTCAAGAGAAATTGGACACTCCTTAATCAATATCTTGTAATTGTATTGAAGAGAAATTCCTATAACCTAAAGCTTAGATGAATTACGCCTATTCTAAGAATTAAACTGTTCCTAACAAATAATTTATCAAAGAAACACAAACTTGTATTGTGCCTATATTTTAGACAAAATGGATGAGAACAAAACATGGACAAACCCTCGTTAACATCAATATCATTTAGACCGTACCTATATCAAAATCTACACAACAATGGTTTTTAATGAATTATGCGTATGCGACATGCGTTTAATGTCAGTTTGACAGGCCACAGAATAAAAAAAAAGTATAAATATATTTTGACAGATCTCCTGTAGTGCCATCTAGTAACATACTAACAAAACTCATATTTTAAATTAAATTGAATTTATGACCAGTTTTATTTACCGTATGTTAATATAGAATTATTATTATATGTTAACAAATGATATACTTAGAAGTTATTTTTAAGCTATTGCATAGCTTCTATCGCGGGCCTTGAGCGCGGGGACCGAATCCAGAAATTCCGTAACGAAAAAACCTCACGCTCCCCACTCCGACGGGCACGGAGGTGTGGCTTGAAGGCATAGCATGCAATAGCTTTACCGCGGCAGTCCCCGGGTGCCACACGTCATTTTTTTTTTTTATTTCAATATCGTCATCCAAAAATACTAATTTAAAATTATTTTCATTCGAACATTTTACCCGCATAAAGCGATGGATATGCGGGTTTGAAGCGATATAACTCATAACTTGTGTCAGTCAGGCTAACATATAAAATATTATTATCCACTATTATCGCTACCCGAGCCCGCTTGTTCAGTGACCCGGGATGTTTGATCAAAGAATTAGAACACGACTGCCGTCTATTCATTACGTTAGTCATGTTAACACCTTTTATCTCGATTATACAGCTTTTAACTCTAATCTTTGGGGGATAAGACTCATTTTTGTCTGTTCAATCCTTATTGGGCTTATATCATGAAACATTGAGCCTAAGTCTCATTAAAAGGTACATTAACGAAGCGCTTGATCTTAAGTAATTCATGGATTATGGCATTTGATGCTGCGTCGAAGCGTCTCCCGCTCTAACATGTAAATATAAATTGAAGTTTCGTACAACTGTAATTGCAATTTGTCTTAACACCAAAATCTCTTTATAATTACCGTTTATTTTGCCATTTAAAAAAAAGAAGAAGAAAAATTACCGTTTATTAATATTAAAAGTACGTAAGTTCTAATTGACAGTTAATAAAATATAGGCATGTTTTTGATGAACAAAAAAAACTAAAATAATTTACTCAGGCTATTTCTTTAATTATAGAATATAAATAAATAAGGCAATGATTTTTATCGTTTATTATTTTAATGGGTCATTGCACATCCAGGATACATAGTTCCACAGTCTTCTTTTCTTGTATGAGCCACGTCGTATTCTGAGTCCTTTTTACCTGGTAACCTATTAAACATAAAATTTGTTTTAGATACTTTAAAACTAATTACGAAGAATAATTCTGGTTAAGGTGATGAATTAATTTTTCTAACATTTACGGCCCTTTTCAAACCTTTGTAATTTTTATATTATTAAAGTTGTCGTGATGAAAATTCTTGACAAGAAAGTTCAATAGTAACACAATACGTCTACCGTTTTAGAAACATGATTCCATGATATTTTCTCGATAGAAAAAAAATACAAAGTTCTCATTGTTATTTTTTTATAATCTCTGGCATCTTCGAAATAACAAACGTAAAGTTACGACTTTTTGGATATTAACTATAAAATATACAACCTATACGTCTACCGATTTAGAATTTTGAAATATGCGATGGTTTTGAAATAAACAAGAAATACTTGAAATTATCGCGCGACCAGCCAATATAGCGAGAGCCGCCCTGTACCTTCCTACCCCGATCGCTGCACGAGTCATTCCCGCTACGGCCGTCACACGGGGAACTTGTGTCGCTCGCGCAATCGTAAAAAAGGGTGACAACACGATAAGACAAAATGAGACAAATGGGGACAATAAAGAAAATAAGAAGAAGAAACATAAAGGTTGGAGAAAAAAGAATGCTTACAATTGGAACAAATTAATGAAGAAGTTGGTTTTATTTTAAATTTGATGATAATTGTATTATAGACGATGTTTGATATGTACCCCTGTTTTAAGTACATAACGAATGTGTAAGATTTTTTTCATTTATAGCATAGATAATCTTTTCAGAAATCCGGAATCCAGAAGGAAAATAAACCCACTGATTGTTCACAATGTGAACCCACTCCTTCGTAAGTACCTTTATTCAGTCAAAAATGTATGTTATCAACGTTCTACTGGTTTTATCGCATGATTCCATTTTTAGCAAAAAGCAACAAAGTGCAAAGAAATAAAAAATCATGGTGAACTTAGTGGAAGTATGGCGGACGTGATATGGAACAGGAGCTCATTGGAGTAGTATTATATTTAAAAAAAATACGAAAAAATTTCAAGAATTACATTTCTTAGTAGGTGGTAGATAAGTATGTTGTATAAAGAATTTGATGTTGATATTTATTTCATTTATACTTACTACACCTGTGCGGGAAATTGCTTAGTACTAAAACAGGTTTATATTCATATTTACATAGTAATGTGAGTTTTAATTTCGAAAAATTTTGTGTAAGTATATTAAATTGAGTTCCTGGGTGATCTGGAAACACAATTGGGCCCGGAAAATGGCGCTGCAGTCACTCCTCCTAATCACATGAACCGATTTGGATGAATATTTGTGTGCACATTTCATTGTTGTGGGATGATTGGTTGATTCGTTTTCACATTAGCTAATATTATGTATTTTTGTTGTAAACTTAATTTAATGTTTATAATACATTATTATTGGTATAAATAAGCCAGTGTTCGTCTCACATTGCTGTACCTGCCTACCTACCCTACCAGGGCCTAACTTTGTTCTGGCTATTTTATTTTGATTATTTGTAATGAATAATTACAATTATAATAGAGTGCAAAAAATAAATACATGCGTCAATATATTTTGTGTTTTTTTTAAAACAATTTTTCTATTTAAAAAAATATCATTCCAACCGCGGCTTTGCCCGCTTGGAATTAGGTTATATATCGTAAATCCTGTTTTATCCCACAGAAGTGTTCAGTTCGCATAAAAAGTATCCTATGTGTAAATCCAGGCAATTAGCTATATTTTATCAAAATTGGTAATGTAGTCTTGACGTGATTAAGTAACAACTAACAAAAAAATATACAAATTAACATCCAAAGTTTCGCATCAGTTTTACTGTATTAGCGATATCTTCCACTCTTGACTTTGACTGAGAAGAATTAGGGTTTATAACTTCTTTCAGAAATAGTACCTTTCATTTCTGGGCATGATGTAATATCTACGTCAGCATCAAATTCTATCTAAATCAATTCAGTAGTCCGCGTTATTGATTACCATTTCATTTTTTCAGAGTAACAATATTTTTTGTTATTTTAAAGATTATTTATAACCTGTATTATTTTGTAATAAAGTAAACATTACGAAATAATAATAATTATTAATAATGTCTAAGTAGTTGTTGGAAAGAAGATTATTTGTTTATAAGCAAGAAAATAAAACCAATAAATCAACAATTGAATAAATGTATAACAATATTATAACTGTATGACGACTCCATACATGTTTGTCCCGAGTCGGCCAGCGGCAGCGCGGCGAGTTTGCAAGAATGACTTCGCGCACACCCGCGTTCGCGATAGCGAGCTATTAGACTCCGCCCGCCAAGCAGTGGATTTTTTTTTGTGTATCGTCTTAAGAATAACTTGCTTATCAGCAGCTGCAATACAGCCACATAATAAGCTGGCTAGTAAACGTTAGCTTATTTTGATTCACAAATTTTTCGAAATGTGTCACATAAGAAAGTAGAAACCCTTTATAATCCATAACGTACTGTACTTTTCACTAATGTAATAAATATAAACAATAATAGAAACAATATTGGCCAATTAGCCAGAAAAATTGAAAAATAGCCAGCCCAATTGTTCCCATGTCCCTATTTTCACGAGAATATTCGGACAACTTAAATAGTTAAACCCCCAAGCATATTTAATTAATTCGTAATACGTAGAATAAAAGCGAAACCGCCAACTTGTTTTCATATAAAACACAATAACAATATTACCGCGCAACCGTGTTTCATTTTTCAATTTAACCAAATAGTCGCTATAACCGCCTCAAACGTAAAACGTTTCGAATACATTTTTTATCGACATTGCGAGAACGCGGCGTATTGTATATTGTGTCTTATGATAGTGGGATAGAGTTTACATTCGTTTAAACGGAAGGGTTAAGCCTATATTAAAAACACTCACGTAAAGGTAGCTCTCATGATTTCTTCGAAGAACGTGCCTTGCTCGTTTCTGCCCTGTCCTGTCTCACACAGCATGCGTAGTACACATTCCTCGCCCGTGTAGCCCAGCCTGAGGATAGAACATTAGCCGACATACTTTACACAGCCTGTTTTGAATTTTGATGAGCTATAAAGGGTGTTTATAAAATGCTTGCGTGATGCTGGAGTATTTTGAAGACTCTTTGTTACATCACCATTTTTGGAGCAGCTATTTTACGTTATACTTTTTAGGTTACTTAACGTACAAAAAAAATCATTCGACTGATAACTTCAATTTAACTACAGAAAGTATCATCTATATAGAAGTTCTTAAATAAACTAAATTCAGTATTGTAAAATAAATAAATCAAGCGTTTCATAAATTCAATTTCTGAAGACATTAATTTATGTACTATCTTCTCATATTTGGAACAGTCATGTTAAAATAAAACAAAGCGAACAATTTTGCATTGAATAGAAGTAATATAAAAGGCATTCTTTCAAGGCTTTTCAACGTAAATCCAATACCTATAGATATAAGGAATAAAGTTAAACAAACGCGAAAACGCTTCTAAATAATTTCATGATATAACGCGGAATGTTCCGGAACCCTCGTTTATTTCTTTTTGTATTAAAAATCTTTGTTTCTTCTTCAAAGCTGTTTGTAAGGAAGTTTCACATTTTAATCCCTTTTTCCTTTTATTCGGTTTCAAACTTGAGGGATAAAGCAAAGTATAAGTCCGTGTGAATCAGTCAAGAGCGATCTTTTATATGAAAAACGTTTTTAATATAAAATGGCAACTCGAATCTCCTGGTTTACAATTTTATTTTATTCATATTATTGTTTGAAACGTTTCTGAAAATTCCTGACGGCATTCTACAGATAAAAACTTAAACCTATTTAATTAGTTTTTACGTAACCACAAAAATATTCATATTACAATTTATATTAAGAAAACATTGTGAGGAAACATACTGACAGAAAAGTACTTCTACTAAAATATTGTATCAATATAAAATCCGTTACCTACTGACAACGTAAATAAGCTGGAACATTTGACCCCTTGCCCTCCTTAACAAAAAATCGGGTATATTTGATCACTTCCTACATAGGTCTTGGTCTGGAGATTGCTCATAATTATTATTCTTAATTTTTAAAGAAATGGTATTGTTAGGTAACCTTTCTGAATAACGTCATCATAGATACAACCATAACCGGCTGCCCCTTTACAACTTAGTGGTGGCATTCATAATAATTGAAACTAGCTGTGCTACGCGATTTTACCCGCATTGCTCCGCTCCTTTTAGTCTTAGCGTGATGATATATAGCCCATAGCCTTCCTCGATAAATGGGCCATCTAACACCGAAAGTATTTTTCCAAATCGGACAAGTAGTTCCTGAGTTAGCGCGTTCAAACAAACAAACAAACTCTTCAGCTTTCTAATATTAGTATAGATAAGGTAAAAAAATCTAAAGAGAAATTACAAAAATGTCCTAACTAAAATTCAACTTAACTTTATAATAATATTCACATAAAGCCATTGAAATAGTTCAGGAATGCATGCTTTCATAGCATATCAGAACTAACGGTACCCCAGTTCATCGTTTTCGTATCTGTTTGCACCATTATATCGCACTAGATTTCCGCCCGCGGCTTCGCCCGCGTTTTCAAAGGAAAACCCGCATAGTTCCCCTTCCCGTGGGATTTCCGGGATAAAACCTATCCTATGTGTTAATCCAAGTTACCCTCTATATGTGTGCTAAATTTCATTGTAATCGGTTCAGTAGTTTTTACGTGAAAGAGTAACAAACATCCATACATCCATACAAACTTTCGCCTTTAGTATTAAGATTTAGTATACTTAAAGAAATTCCTCTGTAACTATACAGTATACACTACTATAATAAACTATGAATATGTAAAATAATATATTACATTTTTTTTACACTTGCTTATTTCTCTTAGGCAGTCTCTTCTCAGTTAGGCATTTTTAAATATTAAATATAAAGAGAAATAAAAGTTTCTTTTTAACCCAGAGACAATCAGATATTTTTTGCGTAAAAAGTAAATAAACATCCATCCATCTTCATAATAAGTGTAGTAGGATAAGAATCTTTAATCTCCCTAGAGCGAGGATGATCAAATTAAAATCAAATTTCTCATAAACTTGGCAACTTCGAATATTTTCAAATGAACGCTAATACTTACGCAGTGAGAAAGCCGTTTAGTTTCTCGTACAAGGCCATTCTTCCTTCTCTATGGAATTCAATACTTGATGAATCCAAGTTTTCAAGGTGATTCACAGCTTGTTTTGTGTGTATGTCCTTAATTAATTTGGCATTAAGACGGTTGCTTTGTGGCATTTCATCAACGCTCCGCTTGGCAAAAGCGGGGTTCACTATAAATTTCCTAAAACAATTAATATTGGTATTTAATTGAAACATTACACATATTTTCATAATATAAACACGATTCATATTATGTAGGGTTCCATTGATCTCGAGTCAAGCAGAATAATTGAATCACTTAAATAATGATTTGAGTATATGAAATACGAATACTTTTCACGTTATCAATGAGGAGGGAAATACAGTAAGAATAAAAGATTAAAATATCGAAAAGATTCCTTGTTTACTTACTTATGATATGGCAACTTCTTCAAAACCCTTCCATCCTCATCCAAAAGATAAATATTCTTCGAGATCCCATTCCTATTTTGAATCAAATCTTTTTCACGGCCCTTAAACATCAGTAAGAAATTAGGGTCCGATGGAAGCTCATATGCCAACGCTGCTGTGTTTGCAAACCAGACAATGTTCCCCAGTTGGAGGTACCCATGGTTTTGGGTACAGATGACTGAAAAAATGTTTGTTATCGTACTTCAGAAATTGACATGAATGGAAGGCTAACTTTTAATATTGGACAAATGGAACAGAATAATGAATATAACGAAACTGTTTATAATAAAGCTTAGAACTTGAAATAATAATCTACACGTGGATTCCTAACGAATTATAAATTTTAATTGTAAAAATCCTGAAAATATTATAAATATAGTTCGAGTAAAAGATAAAATGGTACCTACGTAAGACGACAGAGTATGGTGAATGATTGCACAACAATAATAAGATTTAAATCACATACCCAATTGAAATGAACTCCCATCAGGAAAATTTAGGAATCTCTTTCGCCTTGAAAGAATTTTGGATGATAACAAATCTTCTGTGTCCACGATAGACGTAGAATTTGTTTCCGAAGAATATGATAAAGGGCATATAAATAGAACTAAACATATCTTCAAAAGTATTGCGAACATTTAGTAAATCAAATGAAAACCTTGAAATACTTTGATATTTTAAATTTGTAAGATGGCAAAAATTATATTGAATTTGTTAACGACGATACCTTACACGCCCCAATATTTACCACAACAGACACAGTCAACATCCCGACCACAAAACAACTGGCATTACATTGATTCACATACCAACGTATATTAAATTTAGACCTCTGTAAATCAGAACAGGCCTGTTTACATACAATTAGGGTTGAGTACAGTCGCGAAGAAAAGCTCGAACGAAAGAAAACGTTTGCCCTGATGAATTTTAATCGACTGAGCGCGACTGAGTTTCAAACCGCTTATTTTATTATTAGACCACTTCAGTCGGAGCTTGGAACATTTATATTGATACCGAAAATACAAGAAGATTACTAAATTTCTTTTGAGGAAAATTTCTAAAGTTTGCATTGTGTTAATGCAGAAAGTTTCCTAGATTAAAATAGAACGACGTCACAATTTATTCAAGAACATTTTCAGCTTTTATTTTTCTTGTAAATCTGTGAGCAGATATTACAATATTGAAAAGTAAAAAACAATATTGAAAATACTAAATCTAACCTTTGCTGATGTTGTAATATTTTTCGTTTTGAGAATAATAAAGAAAATATTATAACTAAGTAATACTTGGCTCTTTGGAAGTTAACTCAACAAAATAAGAAAATTAAAGTAGAGGATTCATTCTGTGCTTTGCGATATAAAATAAATATTATTAAAAATCAAGAACTAACTACATACATACAGAAAGTATTGAAAAAAAATATAGGTATGTATTAAATTGTCTACATGACAGTACATACATAGTGTCTACTTTCTCAAACTTGATCGTCTCAGTCTAAGAACATACTATTTACATGACATGTTATAGTTGTTATGTTTAACTTTTTCTGATTTCTTTTGAAGTGAAACTTTTTTAGGCGCGTTTGGAGTGAAATTTCAAGGTCACGTCTTGGCAATACCGTCACGTCATGGAGTAAGGTGACGTTTTTGGTATATTTGAATATAGCCAAAGAAAATCCACTTCTGACACGTGTGATCGACACACTCGCTCTTTTTTAACCGACTTCAAAAAAGGAGGAGGTTCTCAATTCGACCGTAACTATATATTTTTTATAATTTTATTCTGGGATTATTAGAAAATATTTTCAAATGCCTAGATAATTAAGTGATAATAATATTATAATAATTATGCATTATTCGTGAATGTTAAATGAATTAGAAATTATGGGTGTTTTCAATAGATTTAAAAAATGTAAAATAATTGTAAACCTGTACCTATAGATTTTCTTAAGTATTATTTTATTACTTATACTCTCTATCCTATTACCTATGACTCACTCGCCCATGAAAAGTTTTTAGGATTTCTAACAACAGCATTTTGTTTTGGCATAATAACATGTAGTTGACTCATATCGAGATATAGAAACAAAAATAACGGAAAAGCTATGAAAATTATATTATTTCAACAGGATATCATAAAAAGATAACCACAATATAGCTATATAGAAGCAAATTTCTATTTGAAATAGTGTGATAGATTCTTTTTTTTATTTCGTTCTATAGAATAGCCACAGATAATATAATAATACTACTCATAACCTAAAAAGACTAATTTTATTAAAGTTAAGGGAAATTGACTTTAGATACATAAAAAAAATATTCTATAGACATTTTTATTTTATTCTTATTTTTATTTAGAATTACATTCTTTTGTCAAAAAGTTCACATCCAGGATACATTTTTTCGCAGTCGTGTGTCGGATCGTGAGCTTCTTCGTAGATCTTGTGATCCTCTGTAGGTACATCAGAGTGTTTTGGAAATCTGTAATAATAGTTTTAATAGATATTAAGTAATTAGTTTTAATGTTCCCACAGTTCAGTTCTCTAAAGGGTCTCTGCGTGTTAGATCCGTGTTCCCATGTAAGCCTTCCAAAGGACCGGGTACCTTCCTTATAATAGTATCCGTATCCGAGTATTATGGAATTGATTTAATAATAAATAGGATAAGTTAATTTGAAATTAAAATAATGTTAATTTTTATTAAAAAAAAGAGCGTGGGTGACGAGCACACGTGTCAGAAGTGAAGCTTCTTTAGGCGCGTTGAGAGTAAAATTTCAAGGTCGTGTCATGGCAATACCGTCACGTCATGGAGTTTGGCGACGATTTTGGTATCTTTGAATCTTGCCAAAGAAATTTTACTTCTGATATGTGTGCACAAACTACTGTAGCTTATTTGATATTTTGGTTTTGTGGCAGTCAAATGCTTTTTAAATATACATTTATTAAATAACAGAAAAAAATCGATCACGAGGCTGGATTCGAACTTTGCTAACAACGGCATCTTCATGGAATCAGAAAATTTATATCCTAAGCTATAATAATATAACTTACGTAAAGACAACTCGTATAACCTCTTGCAGGAATGTGCCTTGGTCGCCGAGTCTGGCCGACTCGCATAGTTTTCGGAGCACGCACTGTCGCCCGTCCGCCCCCAACCTTGTGAGAGGAATTCATATACCATTTTAAGGATGCTATTTATGAAGGAAATTTACTATGTACTTGAATTATTTTGTTACAAAGGTTTTGTTAAAAACTTTCGAAAAGTATTACCATTATAAAAGGAAATTATAATAGTGGAAATATACTATGGAGAGTTAAATATACAACATTATAAAATGTTAAGTTAGCATGGCCACTATGACTTCTCTCAAGTGGAATACTGAAAAAAATATGCAATATACCTATCTACTATTCAAGGCCATTACAAATTCCTAATTAAAAACCCGATAGTTTTCTCTTGAAATGTTTATTTATTTGAAAGTTTTACGCAAACGATACACCATGTGCTCACTAATTTAGGAATTACACCGCAAAGGTTTTTTAGTAAATAGTTTTTAAGCCTGTTTGTGTCAATTACAAGTTGTGAATCAAATAAAAACAAAAATAAAAAAAATGCGTATCTAATAAATACCCCAGAAGTTTTCACACAGATTAAAAAACTCAAACTAAATTCCTGCACAGCGCAGCACCCCGTAATTTTTCACACCCCAAATCAAATCCACCGCGTCTTCCCAACATTTCACAAAGGCGAAGATTCATTATCCACTCACGTCGTAATTAATGCCTCCAGTTTCTGGTACAAGTCGACGCGACTATTTCTATGGAACGATATACTATCTGAAAGCTTTGGAAAGTGCCCCGTCTGCCCCGTCTGCTCCGCTTGTCCCGTCTGCCTCATCTGCCCCTTCTGACGCTCGTGCATTTTCATCCGATCTATCTTGACTTTTAATCTCTCTTTGAAGGACGCTTCGTTGACACTCCGCTTTGCAAACGCTGGGTTCACGATTGCCGGCCTGAAAGGTTTGGTAAATGGCTAAGATTTTTAGCGATATCTAGTTCGTTTAATAGATAAGACTATACGTTTTACGTAAGCACTAAGTATTTATACTGTATTCGTAACTTATATTGATTTATTTATTTCTGAGAAATAATATGCTTCGTTCATATTGATTAAGAGATATAAATATGAATAAAAATAAAAAAATAAAAATAGTTTATTTCCTTTCTAAATTTTACACAATTTGGAGTAGTAGGGCCCTCCTAGTAAGTTTAAGATAAAACCTGTGTCAGGAGGACCCGTAATATATTCAGACTATGTTTTCTTTCAGTGTAACAATTACATAATGATATTTAAATATTGAACTTAAAACTTGAACTTACATGTGAGTAAAGATACAGATACTATGAATTGTGCTAATTAATGTAATTTTTAATAATTTTTTTTCCCTCAACTATGCTGTGTGCATACAATTAATTGGTTGGCATTTCACCGCAACATGTAATTAAATTTGTGTTTATCGAGGCAAAATTGTCAGCTGTGGTGTGCACCTTATTAAATAAATAAATAAAAAGAAGGAGTTTTTCTAGCATAATTATGAAAAATGTCATTCTACTTATTAAAATTTAATTCATATAGTTTCAAGATATTCATATTACTAATTAGAATTATGTATTATTTACATAACCTACATTCTAATCAGTCTCTAAAATAAAAAATAAAAAAAAAAATATTTATTTCTTTCCTTTACATTAGGTCTTAAACAAATTCGTGATTGGAACACTCCTAGTAAGCAAATAAAATGCTTGTGTCAGGAGGTTCCGCTCTTCCAACACTATTACAGAAACAGAAATAAAACAATATGAATGAATACAATGCAAAAACATAAAAGAAAAGAAAGAAAGAATCTAAAGTATCATAATAAATCTAAAGTAACATAAACAAAAACAATCCCTACCTTCTAAAAGGGACCTTCGCCATGATCCTCCCATCACTATCCAAATAGTAAACATTCTTCTCAGTATCAGTTCGTCTGATGCCATTCTTTTCATATTCCTTAAACATGAGCAGCGTTTTTGGATCTGTTGGCAAGGTCCATGCTAATGCAGCTGTGTTGCTGTATAAGAATATATCCTGTATGGGAATCAAGGCTGCTGTCTGCAGGCAGAATACTGAAAATACCATATTTTACATTAAAAATGGTTAAATTTTATACCTACATAGGCATACAAGGCATACTCTATTTTAAAGATTATACGTGCTATTTTTGAAGAATATTCACGATATACTAGAATTATTTGCTGTACAAAGATTCCTATAATAACTCAGGCCCCGGAACCACAGACACAATAGAATAGAAAATCTATTGTGTCTAGGACCGATCGGGCCGCTTGGGGCTCAAAGGGTTAAAACGTTAAATTTTATTAAATCAGTTTTGATTGAAAGAAATGGATTAACGAATCCATTTCTTTCAATCAAAATTTTATTTCAATCAATCAGTTAAGGCAGTCGGTTTCCAACGGAAGTATGTAGCTTTCTTCTTCTTTCTCTATTGAAAAAATTTTTCAAATCGGTGCAGTAGTTTTTAGTAACAAAGTATCAAATCTTTCTTCTTTAATTTAGTTAAATTACGAAGAAATAAAATAAAAATTTAATAAACATTTCTTCAGCCATTCTCTGTCTACCGCTGCATCTATAAATTAAAGCATGTTATTCTGTACATTGCCGCAAATTCAAAACATTCATTCATTTATTCAAAACGTGTAAACGTCAAAACAAATGCACTCTCTCATACACAAAATGACATGACCGGATATCACACGGTTGTTGCATGCAGGTAACTGTTCAATTACCTTTAAATATACTAATCTAATTTAAAGTAACGTTATCTAGCTTCTTCATGTAATAATATCCTATATACTATTGTGTTTAGACATATAATTGCTTGACTCAAAAGTTTGTTTAGTTTTTCATTTTGTTGTAACGTCATATGATTTCGTCACGAACTGGTGCTACTGCCTTTTAAACTCTTCATCGGAACCGCTCGCTTTAATAAAATTAATAACAGTATAAATATTATAAATGTAATAGCTAATGTTAACACTCGTCTCATTTTATAATAATTAGTCACCGACATTATTAAGTTAAATTCCCTCATTCACAGCGTTTAAACGTTAACATAATTTAAACTAAACTATAACGAACATAAATATAAAACCATTGAAAATAAAAACACTCTAGACTGTTTTTCTCTCATTACTTAAAAGCAATTTTTAATCAGCGTATTGTTTCAAAGGCGCAACCTGGGGGTTAGAGCATTTCAAATGTTTTTTTCTAGTTCCTTTCACATACGTCATGCAAACACTAGATTACCCACGTACCTAATTGAAGAGAACTCCCGTCTGGGAACACTAAAAATCTTTTGCTTCTGGACAGCACTCGCGTCGCGTTTCCCTCCAATTTTTCACAGACCTCATCCCTGCATTCTGTATTTTCACTTATTGCAACGCCAAATAAAGCGAACAAAACAGCACTGAATCGCATGGCAATTAATTATCTGTGTCAATCACTGGAACAATTTAAACGTTCGATAAATTCGAACTCATTTAAATTTGGAAAATGGAGTTGCCAGTAAGAAAACACAAAATGTACTGTCTTGGAGCACGGGGATATGTATAAAGAAAGAGCAATTAACATGTTCCGTGTCAACGTTACAGTTATATTCGTGTTAGAATTATTATTGATTTTTAAAAAACAAAAAAGGGAATCGTGATAATGAAATAAATAGGGTGTAAGAAGTGAAGTGTCACTTTATACCGTCTACTTCATAATTGGTGCCATTTAATGTCTTCAATTTCTTGACTATGATGGCGGGAGAGCCATTAAAATTAAGACATAATTATGAACGTAATGAGCTATGGACGTTAATAGACCAGTACTTTTTCACATTAAAGAAATTGCAAATTAGCAAATGACGAAGATACTTCGCTGGTTGGAAGTGTGTTTGTATTTTTAGAAAGAGACGTCTTTTAAGAAAACAAGAATGCTGGGTGCGAGTATTTTATTTGTAAACACATTTTGCTCTTAATAAATTAAATTATTTACAATTTTTTAAATAAATTTATTAGTGACTATTTGTTTAATAATTATTTTTAAAGTGAAACTTTTATTACATCGTCTCAAACTTTTTGGTCTGTGTAGCGCATGTCGCGTGACGGTCGAACCGTAAGCGTACAAATACGATAATTTTGTGCCTAAGTTTCACTTTTACCGTGGTTTCATAAAACCACACAACATTTTTTTTAACTAAGTTTTAATAG
Source organism: Colias eurytheme (assembly GCF_061535395.1). Lineage (NCBI taxonomy): Eukaryota > Metazoa > Arthropoda > Insecta > Lepidoptera > Pieridae > Colias > Colias eurytheme. The sequence continues at coordinate 8,855,605 of NC_142998.1, read as the reverse complement.
CAGTCTGTATTATTTCGTATATTTAAACAGCTATACATTAGTTAACAAATTTTTAAATGGAAATGGAACCAATTCTCTTTCAATAATATTCCATTCCATTTCATCAGAGAAGACTCCCCTTTTTAATAAAAAATCATTAAAAAGGGGGATCAAATCACGTAATAAATTTAATTATTAAAAACTATATAATATTTAATCTATTACAATTTACAAACAATGCCCTATCCATTTCAATCCATGTTAAGTTAACAATAACATTTGCCGTCTCCATGCTAATAAGCCACGGCTAATGATTCTTATGTTCTTGTAATATCTGTGGATAGAGCCGCGCAGTCCGGGTACAATTCATCGCAAGATCCCGACGCTGTATGCGCAACATCGTAGTCTTCATCATAAACATCCTGATCATTATTCTTAGGTAATCTGAAAAATAGAGCACATTACTTGAACTGTACGCCGTGATGAAGAAATATTTTCGAGCTTTATAATAAGGAGGTATTGTGATTAAATGTTGGCTTCGGTTAACGTGGCATGCTTGCAAATTAATTATTTTTTTAATAAATGCATGTTGTTATAATGCAATTAATTATCTTTTATTTATTCATAATTATTTTTAGAATTAGTAGGCATAATAGGACTTTATAGCAAACACACAAATCTTCTGTTTTAATTCTATATAAAAAAGAAAATATTTATTTTAATTTATCTATGGTAGGTTTAAAAAAAACAATAATGCCTATAAGCATAGATAAAGAAGAATAATTAAAAAACAAATGTAGCCAATAGCAAGAACGTTCGATGTTCAAATTCAAATCAAAACTACACACTCGAAAAAACAATTGTAACAAATAGCAGCACAAAAAAGAAATAATATATTTGAAAGGCTTACGTGAACACGGCCCGTAATATTTCTTGCAGGAAGCCGCCCTGAGGATAATGGTTCGTCTGACCGTACATACATAGCGTTTTCAGCAGACACTCCCTGCCGTTGCCGCCCAACCTAATATATAAAGAATATAAGTGTTTGTGATATAATATAATATGTAAGGTGATATATAAGGTTAGTTTTAGGGTATTACAGTATTGTTTTAACGGTTACAGGTCAAACTTCAGTGAAAAAGGATCGAAAATTTGGGTATGCGCTATGGATATGGTATTAATATTATGAATGTCGTGGTATATTGTTTTGTCATGTCATGATAAACGTAAAAACTACGAATCATTTTTCAAACTATAATTATAAGTTTAAGAAATACAATATAATGCCATGTTCTAACAAAAAAATTATAAATTGGCAGAAATGAGCATTGATTACTTTTACTAACAATGTTTTGATTGATTGTACAGTGCATTTATTTGTTAATTTATCACGTCATTATTATAAAATGCAACTAAGTATATAATTAGTAACAAATAAGGCATTGGTGTTATTCATAAGTTTGAGTTCAATAAATTATTATAATATATGATGTTACATATGTATTTTGTAAATTGTAAAACTGACATGATTTAAAAGAGCATCTATGGAGTTTCTTGCCGGTTCTTCTCTGATACTGCTTTCCGAATCGGTGGTAAATTTTAAAATATGTAACGACGTTTCAAAAGTGCTTCTATATGAAGTCTAATTGAATAAATAAATGTTTGAGTTTGAGTTTGAGTTTGAATCTCACCCCTGTAACATTACTTCGATTTTCTCATACAAAGCAGTGCGGCTCGTCCTGTGGAACTCGACGTTTTCACTGAGTCCCAATCTAGTACTTGATGCATGAATCTGCCGTCTGTCCGTGTCCACACTGCGTTTCGCAAAGGCAGGATTTACGATCGGCTTCCTGAAATGCACATGCCGTTCTGGTTAGCTTTGGGTGAATTCATTTGTACTAATTGATATGATAGGAAATGAAGCTTCAATTAATTCTTTGGGTAAATGTAATTTACCCTCAAAGGAGGCCCGCATTCCAGCAGTGGGCTGATGATGATGAAATTTAATTGACTAAAGTTATGGATGTTGGTAAGTGTGTATTTTTTATGCTTTTGATTGATTTAAGTTTAGCTTCATAAACAAAAAATATCAATAACATTATTTTAATAGCATGAAAGGATATCGACCACAATTAGTTATATCTTGTAGTAAGTTTATAATTTATTATTTTGTATCTAGGTATTTAATTTGGTAGAATTAATATTTATGTATTTATTTATTTAGCCGACAACCAACTGTTCAGTAAAATAGAACAGCGTTTCGGAATGTAAATGAAGACTGAGTTTACAATGTCTGGGGACCTGCAGCTGCCGTATTGTAGATATGCATTATGTCTTTTGCAAATGCATTATGAATATATAAATATATAACATACTTGTATATCATACTTGTATATGTATGTCTTATACGTAATTATGCACATAAAATGAATTAATATTGTCCACATATTTCTAGGGATTCTTCCTTATAAGGAAAAAAAAACCTTGCTAATTGTTTTATTTTTATCTTTATATATAAAAATGAATCGCAAAATGTGTTGGTAAGCGCATAACTCGAGAACGGCTGAACGGCCGATTTCGATAATTCTTTTTTTATTATATTCCTTGAAGTACGAGGATGGTTCTTAAGTAGAGAAAACGTAAACATGTACCACGGGCGAATCCGGGGCGGACCGCTAGTTTTTAATAATTTTCAACTTACGTTTCTCTAGCTAACGCTTTGATAACAAATGAGCATTGTTTCTCAAAAACATTCCAAGACAATCCTGAGACATAATATAGTGCAGGGAAAACCAATAATAGCATTGCACTGTTCATAGTAAACTCTAAGACAAAGGTGACAATAGGATCAGTGCACAATATACATTTATTCATACATTGATCCCTATTGGATGTATGTACTAATATAATCCACGAATTAAGCACACAGCTAATGCGAACATTGAATTCCAATTTCATCTACAGCTTGAATGATGGAGCAGTTTCAGTTATTATCTTTGCTCTTGGTACTATCGATTCATTGGTTATTCAGAATTATTACCCAATTAAAGTAAGGGTCTTGCCTAAAAAGGTTTTAAATCTGTTATTCGAAAGTTATTTATAAATGGAAATCATTATGATGTGTTCGTATAACGTTATTTCTTTATCGTTAACAGAATTAAAGATGAAAGCGCTCTGCAACCAAAACATCAGAGGAAATAATCCTATTTTTTCCAGTGTATTATTTACATTATATTCATATAAAAGTACGGAATATGGTTGACTAAAGTCGCCTACGCACCACCGGGTCCCTCACACCCAGTAAGCGAACATTCAAATCTGTATCGGATCAACAAGGAAATTTTCTCGTGTGTAAAATCTGTCGCGGAAGTTGCGAAAATATTCCTGAATTTAAAAAGGTTTCGAGATGTTTCTATATTCCCGTAAGTCGTAAGACTACATGGAACGCCTTTGCATCACTGAATGTTATAAAGTATTGATTTAAGTAAATGAGTAGGTAAGTAATTTTTTAATACTTTCTTATATAAAATATCTTATAATTACAATTTATAGCAAAGAAGCTTGCTTTAAAGAAACCATTAGGTAACCTTTATTATTATGATGTCACTGTTCGGTTATCTTCAATCTTCTATTTACTTCTAACTAACTAACGGCCTACCTAAACATTTTTTTTTATATCCTAACTTTTCAACTTGTATCTTTATTTCCAAAACAAATATTAACACCACATTATATAATACTATCTCTACCAGCAAAAGACTTAAAAACCCGCCAAACTAATATGTTTGCGGACACAAAATGGCGCGGGTTTTTCCCGCCAAGACTGAATTTGCATGTGCAATCGCGCCGTTTGTTCCCTGATCGTCCCCTTTGTGGGTTGTTTTCCTCTGAGACCGAGCTCCCTTCGAGAAAATTCCATTTCTTTACACTTCTTCCGGTAGCAAGTATCCGGGAATGTATTTGCATGCATTAATGAATCAAATTTGAACATTTTGCAACATGTATATACTCTTATATTGGTAAAAGGTTACTATTTAATATCTATGGTAATATTTCTTGTTCTTAAATAAATTGAAATATTTTTATTTAGAGATGAACAATAAGCTCTTAGTGGAGAATGAAAACTTAATGATAGAATGATAATAATTAGAACATAAAAATTATATAATTCGTTACGAAATGTAAAAATATTGTCTAATTTGATTTGTATTATCTTAGCTTTATGAATCCCCTGCAAGGACCTATCTCTTGATAAGACGTAAAACAGTGAAAATGATAACGAATGAAAGTGTTCAATTAACTTACCGTTTATAGGGTTGCTTATGAATAATTTGGCCAGCTTCATCGGTGTAATATATAGCTTTGGTATCCACTCGTCTGTGGAGGGGGTCAGCCTTGTGATTGAAGGGGGAGTAGGGGTCCTGGGGCAGCTCGAAGGCCAGCGCGGCTGTGTTGCCCCAAATGAAGATATCACTGATCCTAATGATCGCTGGGTACGTGAGGCAGAATACTGGAATTTTGATACAAAAATATAGATTAAAGAGGAATATGGAAGCTTTTTTTGAAGTCGATCAATATAGCTTTATAAATAGCATGTTTTTTGTAAAAAATCTGTCGAAATATTATGTTCTGATAAGGTATTTACAATTGGTCATTTATATGTTTATACTTCTTTCACTCTATTTACATATTATTTGCAATTTTCTTAAAATTTTCTTAATTGTATAAGTAAACAGCGGAAAAATATTACACGTATAAGTTACTCATACCTACAGCTGCAGATAAACACAAAAAATACAAGATAGATATAATCTGTATTTCTAATGTCATACTTTGCCTCAATGTAGATTAAAAAATTGAATTAAAAAAAAAACAAGTGTGGCAAACAGTTATATATTCTTGCCATAACAGAAAAAAAACTTAAGTGACTTATCTGTCTAAAATTTTTCTTTTTTCTCGTGCGTTCCAAACATAAAATATATGCACTAATTATAATTTAATTTTAATTATAATTAAATGTTTAGAAAATCTGATTTAAAACGCGAATATAAAATTCATGAATCATGATTGATTCAAAAAAGACTGACACGTCTTGGCGGTTATTTAAAACTTTTTATATAAAACTACCTCCAAATATTTTTATATGCAGGATTCTAAATTTCAGTTTCATCAATATAAAATTGAAACATGTTTTTGATATCGGTATTCAAAAGTGATTCTACGTTTTATTGATTATGTAGTTTATATTGGTGAGGAACTTGGTGACTTATAATCTTTTAGAATTCTATCTATGTAAGAATTGACGAATCGTAATTTTAATACATTTTCACAGAATTCGTGTTGTCAAATCACACACACAAACACACACAAATATTATTACAAACACACCTACAATTCGTGCTTCAACTTTCATCGAGAAAAAAAGGCATTCCACATTTTAAGTCTACGACAATTTCCCTGTGTGAACCTAAATCTCATTTACAATTGATTTATATGAGTAAATTCTTTAATGATTCGGGGTATATTCATTTGACCGCAAATAGCTCCCTTTGGCCCTTTTAACGCGTAGTCGCCCAATCGTTCATAACATCTAGTTTTATCTGTATTTTACGCGCTATAAAGAGTATAATTTAATAAAGATGGTGAGTATTAGGGCGTATTTTCAATGTCTTTATCAACTTGGTACCATGTATTTAAGGTTAGAAAATCGAAAGCATGTGTATCAAAAAGAAGAAGCAGTTTGCACCCATACCTCCTTCTAACTCTCACTCAAAGCTTAAAGAAAAATGCCCATGCGCAAAATATCATCACACACACAGAGGTATTTGAAGCCTTATTTTCCTTGACAAAAACAACTTTTGAAACAGATAAATGTATTCATCTACAAAGTATATAATCCCATAATGGTTTACTTTTGTTCTTTAACAGTATACCTAGAGAGCAGATATAGGTCTAAACGTAATAATTAATCTGAATCTTTAAATATTCTCACCCAATTGAAAAGAACTTCCTTCAGGAAATATCAAGAATCGCTTCTTCCTTGACAACACTCGACTCTCACTTGACTCAGTTGCATTAAAGTCCAAACAAATGCAAGTCACTATAAAACACAAAAACACAACAAGTTGAAACATCCTCATCATTTTCAATATTTTTTATTATTTTGTGAGACAAAATGTTACATTTTTTAAGAGATTTTGGATTACACTAATACCATAAATTTATCTGTAAACTAGAGAGCTCAGTAAAATGATAATCACGATGTACAAACAGCTTAACGTTAAGCCGTTATTAGTAAACCACAGGGTGCTCTCCGGTATGAAAACATATTAAAAATAGTGAAAAAAAAAACTCAACTCAACTCACTCTAATACAACACTTAATCAAATTCAAATTATAGAATTGATTTAGCTTTAGACACATTGTTAACAAAAAAAAATAATATTTAAAAAAAGTTAAATTACCATTGATCACAACAGATTTTCATACCGGAAATCACAGCAGCGGAAATTACAGTTATCCAAAGATTTGTAATTCAAGCGTTTCATGAAATAGAATACCTACCATTAATTTCTATACCGATCGGATATATTTGCAATGATTCCTGGGATATTTTTTTTAAATCTAGGCCAATAGCAAAAATAAATAAAAATACAGATTTAAAAATAATAATTTCATTATTTGTTTATTTTTCTACGAATAAAAACATGTTTATAAATCTATCATTAAATCTACCTCAATTTAAGATTAAGGTCTTTCACGTCTTACTCAATTTAAAATACTTTTGAATTCAAAGAAATGTACACTTTTAATAAAAACGGAGAAATGTTTATGCTAATTTTCAGCACTCTATACAGTATTTGACCTGATATACTTTTAAATAGCTCCACGTGTACGAGCATTGATAATTTTTAAATAAAATAACACCTACTTTCACCAAAACCGTTATGTTTTCCGCTTTATTATTCAGACATTTCCTATGTCGCTTTCAAAGTGATTTTATTTCTGTATTCTCGCAATGCTAACAAAATAATACGAAGCTGGTAGGTTTTCATTTAATTTTCACTGAATAAAAATTGTTTTTGTGTTTAATATCAATGAAGTTAATATGTATGAATCTTAAATCAATATTTTAATGACGTTTGATTTCTTTAATTTATTCTTATTATCTATTCATCCAAATTCTAAACCATTGTTTAAACATACCTTTTCTTTCAGTTACGCTCTTCAAAATGGAAAGCAACTCAAGACTGTGTAATGCATAATTTACATTGTAATTATGTACAGGACCTACGAAGTGATATTTATTTGTTATATTTGTATTGTTTCGTTTCTTCTAATCGATCGAGGAGAAAGCGATACCCAAGTTAGAACGAAAAGATATCTTGGCTTCCGAAATGTGTCAAAGTTTTTCGTAAGTACATAAATTAATTGGTTTTTACATTGAGATAATATTACTACGTATGGAGGAGACACCACGAACAAAATCTGTGCGCCATTTTTTTGCTCTAAGTTTTAAAAATTATTATCTAGTTAGGTACTTACCGATGAAAAGTTATGTTAGTCACTTTTCCGTATTATTTGTGCAATATCGTAACACACACGAAGGCATATTTGATGCGTTTCACTTTAAAACAAATAAAAAATGAGCGTGCAGTTAAGCCATATATGGCTTATGTTGAGCAGTACATAAGTGATGTAGGCGGTTTCGTCTCCATATGTTTATATCAATGGTTTTTTATTACCTTTTTACTATCTTTACATCAATCTTGAGTCGTGCTATTCTCGTCACTGACTAGGGAAAGAATTCGACCTGCTTTATGGCATTTTGTATGTTGTGTGTTATTGTTATAAAATATTATGCAATAGTTGTAACTGGTTGAAATCAGTATTTAATTATATGCAAATGAATTATGCGTTGCAGTGCCAACTTAAAAATTTCTTATAGATATCCACGTTCCCACAATTATTAAAAAAAGTGCAGTACGAAAACGTGGTATCATGTGTTTAGTCTTTTTTTTTTTGGTATCAATTGGTTTCAATAATTGTTGCGTAATATTTTTCAATGAGTTTATTTAAATGAGTGAATTATTATTTTGAGAAATTAAATAGGTAATTTATATATGAATTGAAGATATCAGTCACTTCGAACAATGACTAGTTCCAAACAAGTAGAATTAGTACTCGATCTAGAAGTCTGTGATTTTATTTGTCTTTCGACATCGCAACAAAGTCTAAAAACACATTATAATTATACTGTACTTACAGTACGTATATATGTAGATACACTACAATAATGACCTGTTATTATTAAACTATTATTAAAATTTAAACCATTATTTACAGCTGCGTCTAAACTTCAAAGCAAATATGGTACCCTGGACCCAAATCTTCGCTCAAGCAATAGGGTACCGTTTGAACTGGGATGATCCACCAGACTCCTTCCATCCCTACCACCACTTTAGTAGACGAAGCATTTATAATAAACTAGAAGTACTTTTAGATAGGTATGTTTTTGTATTAATTTATGTTAAACCTAGCTGTGCCCCGCGGTTTTACCCGCATTGCTCCGCTCCTGTTGGTCTTAGGGTGATGATATATAGCCTATAACCTTCCTCGATAAATGGGCTATCTACCGAAAGAATTTTTCAAATCTGACCAAACAAACTCTTCAGCTTTATAATATTAGTATAGAAATAGGCATGATGGTTAGTTGTCGATAATAATCCAATAAAATAATAATAAAATAAAATAAATAATAATTTTTAGGCAACATCAAGATTACAAATTAAAAAAAAGTCTGTCCTAAAGGACAAACATCTTAAAGTATGTTACATATTTGTGTTATTACTCACAAGCCTGATTTATATCTGTGAAAAAATCTTTGGCATAAAAATCGGTTGGTTCCAACTTCCACCTAATCTTTCTGAAGCTATCGGATTTCTCCCCCATGAGACTTCGGGGTGTAGAAAAGTTTTATTACACGTGTGATTATACTTATACGTTATTATATTTATGAAACTAAGGAAATTAGATAATCTGAAGATGTTTTACATTTCAAAAGATAACTTCAGTTTTCTTTCAGTTTTTCCTGTTTTACTTTTAAAATTTACTATTTGACCCAAATATTTTCGCTATATTATAATACTAGCTTTCCGCCCGCGACTTCGCCCGCATTGTCAAAGAAAAACCCGCATAGTTCCCGTTCCCGTGTTATCAATCCTATATGTTAATCCAAGTTACCCTCTACATGTGTGCTAAATTTCATTGTAATCGGTTCAGTAGTATTCGCGTAAAAGAGTAACAAACATTCACATACACATACATCCATCCTAAAAAACTTTCGCATTTATAATATTAGTAGGATTCTTTCATAAGTATAGCTACCAGAATTAATTCTTAACTATTGTATTTTCCAGTAATGGTTTAAACGGTTTCCACTGCGTCCGCCGCGCCATCTGTGAAACCAATATGATCTCAGAGCCCAGAGGGATTTATTTCAAAATATTGAAGATGGCCTTTAGGTATGTATCTTCTAATAAGGATATAATAGTCTTTAGATTAATAAATTTAAAGTCTATTATATCCTTAGCTGTGCCACGCAGATTCACCCGCGGAAATAACCAAGTATTTCAATAGCTTACCTAAATAATATGTGTTATTGTGTTGCATAATCATCAAAATCCGTTCAGTTGTGTAGGTACACGTGAAGTAGGAACGAACATACATACATCTCCACAATTTTTTTCACGTTTTTAATATAAGGACTGAAACATTTACTTCTAAGCGAGTCGCCGAGTCGCCTGGGCGACGACCAAGTGCCTTAACCTCCTATTTAAACTGCAGAAAATAAACCTACATCCAAGTTAAATCAGGTTGGTTCAAACTTAACACCTACAACACTTACCACCAAAAAACCAAATAAAACAATACACATCTCATGTATTTACTTGATAAACAATTTGTAGGTATATTTCTATTCTCATATAAAGGAAATTCTCTTTATTTCAGACAGCAGTCTTCAGCGACGGACAAATGGCATAACCATTCAGCAGAAGATTGTACAGCATCCATATATTCCTGTCCATTCTCAATGCTAGAAGTGTCTCCATATACAGATCTCTAAAACTAAATAATCTAGTTATAAGTTTATTTTGTAATTTATATGTTATAGGACTGCCATTAAATTTAAGAAATGTTTTACTTTTATCTGTCTTTTAATGAAATCCATATGAAAAATTTATTAGGTCCTAAAATGTTCTTGAAGAAAAGTAATGGTCCGGGAGCCAGCAGCAGATTTTATGACCAAGTTCCTCTCAAGCGGTAATTAGTAAAATGCATCAAAGTATAGTATTATGAAGCCTCGTGAACGTCAGCTGGAGCTCGGTTGGGGGGAAGAGCGGTTGTAGCCTCCCGTATCAGCTGACGGTTTTTCCACCAAGATACAGCCAGCTGACATAATTATATATTTATCCACAGTTACATATAAGCTATCATCAGGTAAATTTTTGTTTGAGAGGAAATAACGGAAAATAAATTTTTCTTTAAATTTAACTTTCATGTTCGAGACACCAGCTGACGTATAATACACCATGTTGTAACCAGCTGACTATTTTTTTTCGTTGAGATATTGGGTTAGCTACAATTTGACAAATTTTTAGCTGAGAGGAAATGAATGAATGAATGTATTTTTTTTCCTATGTGCGTGGGAGGCTACAACCGCTCACCCCCCCAACCGAGCGCCAGCTGACGTTCACGAAGCTTTATAATACTATACTCTCATGCGTCTGACGAATTATCTCTTGAGAGGAAATAGTTAACCAAATTTGCACCTGGCTCCCTAACCATAAGTAAGTACGTAAACGAAATTTTTAAAAAGTTCGATTACAAGTCTGCATTTATACATATCCTCTTTGTGTATCTTTAGAAGCCCACTTAGATTAAATTCCATTTATCTACCTTCTTAAATTTTTCTAGTCCGTCGATAGATATTTAAGATGTCTCAAAATGTTAGTTAACATTATAATAAAAACCCATTGTTATTTGTTGAAAGTACTGAATTAAATTAATTCTAAATAGAATTATGTTTCTTTATAAATTACCTTTATGAGGTAATTTTTAAGTTCTGTAGTGATGAAGAAAACAAAACAAACTTGAAGACCTGTTTCTTTGTACTAAAAGGGGCAGATTCTAAGTCGTTCGCCCCCTACAATAAAGTAAGCGACGCACAAACTTTCACACAATTTATAATAGTTATGTGACTGAGTGCAGTACACGAAAATGCTTTAACTAACTAATGAACTCATTACAATAACGCTAACAAGCTGCGAAAACATTTTTAATCTAATTTTCAAATATCACTGCGCTTAATTGGAGCTGCGGTAACTATGTGCGAATTAGTCGTGAGTTTGAACGATTTTTATGGTAAATAAATAATGATGTTTTGGTATATTTTAATATTTGATAATTTATATTTCATAGAGTACGTTTTTCGTGGTTTTACAGTTCGAAACATATTGGTATTTATACGTTATGGCTCACTTATTATTTAGATGGAAGCAAAAAAGGGATGGAATTTGCTATTAAAATATGATGAATGCCAATACTATTTTTTATTTTGTTGTGTGTTAAATTAAATATAGGGTTCAAGCTGTTAGCTAATCATTCTTAAATCAAGCATTCCTTTCTTGTGTTTTATAAAACTGTATTAACAGGTAAATAAATTTCTTACAAACGTTGTATTCACAATATATTTTTATTACCAAATAATACACAGACAATTTAATCAAAATGATATCAGTGCAAAAATATCGTTTATTGAAACTTCATTATGTAACTTTACATTCCATTGAATCCTTAACCAAAAAACTCATAAAATGGTGTTTCTTTATTTATAAATTCAATCCATATCAAATAATCAATCATCATGTAGCGCTGATATAAGTTCCAAAACCCCCTGTCCTTGAGGGCACTTGTGATAAATAAACGCACAGTCGAACATTTGTCTGCCAGCAACCGCTGCGTCTATATAAGGTGACATTGCCTCTATGTAGTCTGGGTCCTCTTCGTCGAACGCGGTTTTACCGTAGTCTGGCCTGGAATATATGAAGATACAGGATGTAAGAAGGTACATTGTCATTGTTTTATGCAAGGGAGGAAAAGGTGAGGAAGATACTTTTGACAATATTTTAATAAATAAAATTTTCAATAGAACAATACGTCGAGTAGAATTGCATTATAATATGTAAGTATCTACGGCATTATCAAAAATGTTATGTTTTTAATGGTAAACTGTAAGAAAAATATTGCAACATATTATAAATACATATACATATTACATACCTAAAGGTTGATGAAAACCTAGACATGTTCATTTAGTGAAAATGATTGCAAAGTGCTCGTCAATTTATATTTTATAAAATAAAATATTTTTTCTACAAAATGTCTAACTTTTTTGATGTGTGTATTAATAGTATTTAACATCATACGTTAACATAATATGCAGCAGTTCCCCCACCAGCCCGTCTTCATCCACCGGGTACTGCGCGGCTTCACAGATCGCTCGCAATACACAATCCGGGCCGTTCATTCCTTTGCTGAAATTATATGTTTTATCTGTAAGTGTTATTGTAGTAAATCAATATTTTAATAAAAAAATAATCATGTTTTTATTGAAACCTTAGTTTATGAAGTAACTCATCATTATTGTGAAACAAGTATTAAGAATCAATGTTGTAGCTTTCATATTTATGGAATAATAGTGTATCAAACATTATTAAGTTATCGATATAAGTAGGATTAGGTAGATTTTAACATATTTACCAAAATACATTTTAAATAAAAAAAAAGTTCTAGATAAATCACTGGCAGCTAACATAGCACATGCTTGTCTACATACTTTAAACAACCTGATTGCAGGTAGAACTTAATTAACGTAGGTATAAAATATATCCTAGTCTAGACGATAAGGAAATTGTCAATAATATGCAATGCTGCTTTTTAATGAAAGCGTAAACGTTTGGCCAAACTTTTATTACATCGTCTCAAACTTTTTGGTCTGTGTAGCGCATGTCGCGTGTATCGCGGCTGCCGAGTAGGTATACCTACTCGGCAGCCGACCGTCACGCGACATGCGCTACACAAAGCAGTGTTCGGAACCGTTCGAACAGTTTCACTTTTACCGTGGTTTCATAAAACCACACAACATTTTTTTTTAAACTTGAGCGGGGTAAAACATCTACTAGACTGCGAATAAAAAAATGTAACGTTTTTATACATTTCCGTTTATGTGCAGATAATTGAAATTTTCAATTCAAATTCTTTACACATTTCGACGTGCGACTCTCGAAGTTCGAAACTTCAACGTTCAATTGAAGTCAGAATCCTTAACTTAAGGTAAGAGCTATCAACTAGGTCAGTTTCACTAAAATCAGTCCCGGCTTTATAAAAGTTATTATACTACGAGTAAGCGATTAATTTAACCACGCCACTATAAATTACCTCAACTGCAATCGCTTTTTGATTTTCGATTTACCGCCAAATTTAGGAAATCTCAAGAGATCGTATGGTAACCCGCTGGCTCGTGCAATGAATAGGATAATTTATATTCATTTCTACATTTAACTCCGGTTTTCACGAATTTATCAAAATATCCCTCTTTGTGAATATATCGTGCTTTTAACAAATGCTGATGTTTACGCTCAATGTTCGTCTAAACTTTTGAAACAAATATACTTTCTTTCGTCATTCAAGCAGTTTGATTTTCCTTGAACCTGTTGTAATGGATTAGAAATATCATTATATTATTGTTATCTATTAGATTAAATTCAATGCAATGAGATCTTGTATTAATTACTTTAAAATGTAAGAATAAAATAGACAGTTACCTACCTAATGTAAATCCTAAACAAATAATATTAGCTAATCAAATTGCTACAAATTGTATGCATTATATTGCAAGCATAATAAACCAAATAGCAAATTGAATTAAATTTTAATTATAATTTATTCGCTGCGTACGGAGAGCAAATTATTTGACATACTTACTGAATATATTTGAACCACAATATTAGTATTAACAGTATTATTTTATAAGTATATTATAAGTAGTAATTTTTCTATATTACTAGCGGTCCGCCCCGGCTTCGCCCGTGGTACATATGAAAAATAGATGTTGGCCGATTCTCAGACTTAACCTATATGCACAGAAAATTTCATGAGAATCGGTCCACCCGTTTCGGAGGAGTATGCAGACTAACATTGTGACACGAGAATTTTATATATAAGATATTATTAATAGTAAATATTATACCCACGATTCCAACATATCAGCTACAGCTCGATAAAAAACCAATCTTTCATCTTTCCTCGCTTCCAAGTCAGCTTCCCTTTCCTCTCTAGAGACTTCTTTGATAAAGTAATATCGAGATACCTCAGATATATTCTGGAACTGTAAGTATTGGTACTGGAAGTTGACAGCAAACGCTAAGCTTATTTTGTCTTTGTTAGGCACTGGATATGAGAATCCTATGATGAACTGAAATATAAGGCATAATGAGTAAGGATGATGTATATCTAATATCTAATATTTCTAATATCTAATATCTAATATTCTAATCTAATATTCTAATATATATTATACAGGCGAAAGTTTGTAAGGATGTATGGATGTATGGATGTATGGATGTTTGTTACTCTTTCACGTAAAAACTACTGAACCGATTACAATGAAATTTAGCACACATATAGAGGGTAACTCTGATTAACACATAGGATAGTTTTTAACCAGGAAATCCCACGGGAACGGGAACTAGGCGGGTTTTCCTTTGCAAACGCGGGCGAAGCCGCGGGCGGAAATCTAGTTAATAATACAGTGGTTAAGAGTTAAATCAAGAGGTGCGTTCGATTCCTAGAGGAGTCTAACGGTGCGTTGCCACCAATAATGTGCGAGGAATGTATCGAGGAATTCGTTTGTAAATAGTATTGCCAATAGTATCGCTTCAAACGCTAAACGCTTCAAACTTCAAATTAAATGAAGCGATATGATTGGTTATTTACAAACACATTCCTCGCTACATATTCTCGCGCATGGTGGAAATGCACCCTAAAAGAATAAATACGGGCTGGTAATTGATAGAAAATATTTTATACATGATCGATATTGACGAATGTAGGTTGTTTTCATACTAAAAGTGTAAAAACATGCAAAAATATCTACATACGTTCTATTGGAACAAACTAGAAACCGTTGCTATAAACATATTGTATTTTAATATTTCATAACAATTGTACCCATTGTTTCATAATATATTGACAACACAATAAAATGTTTAAAAAAAAACTAGTATCAACAAAACTTTGCATTTAAAATATTATTTATAATTTTATAAGTTTTACTCTGAATTTATCTTTATTAAGCCCGTGATAAGTTTTTCTTGTAAAACAGAGTCTGTAATATAAAAAAACTGTAAGCAATAATTCTGTATCTAGGTCGAAGCAAATTAAAGGCGGGAAAAAATGAAATACCTTATAAGTCGCTCCATAAGGATAAACGAGAGGTATAGAATTAATTTGCCTTTTCATCCTGTAGTCATCTTCTTCATCGGATAATTCTGCTGTTATAGTGTTTAGTAGAAAAATAATGAGCCACAAACATCTGCAAAGAATTTTATTTATTTAACACTTTTATGAAACATAGAAGAAGGAAAAAAGAAGAAACACAAATTGTTTATTATTTTCTTAGAATATTAGATAGACGATATATTATTATCTGATACAGAAATAATATTCAAGATATCAAGAATTTGCTTGAGCATTTCATGTGTTGTTATAAATTTAATTAAGTTTTGTAATTATATTAAAATGGAAATCATGTTTCTAAATTAACAGCAGTTTCGTTAACGTTCAAATTTTTAACAGGTTATTTACAACTGTTCCCGCTATATTATTATATTATTTACAAACCATCCAAGGAATTTAAATTTAATTATAACATAACGTAGATACTCATAATATTATGGAGTAAAAAAATAAAAACAGACAGAACGTTTTAAAAAAGAATAACATTAAAAATTGTTCATTTTTATTAAACGAGCACCACTTAATTGATATCTTAAATTGTAATTAAATTAATTTAATAATTTAATTTATGAAAAAAAACATACCTTGACATGTCGTCTTTAATAAAAGTGGAATATATAACGGCGCAATAAGCGGCACTTAGTCCAAATCCTTACTACATTATTGATCTCAAACACTATATTCCGACCATTGTAAAGACATGTTCACACTACAAACACACGCGTTTAAATGCTTTTAAACTTTACATGGTAGGCCTTCTTGTTACAAATAGAAGCGTATGAAACGTAATATGAAGGTTTTTGATTAAATAAAGGGTTTACTAAGGGTTTCACAATAGATATCAATCAGTATCTATTGTGAAATGATGTTAAAAATTAAATCACGCTCGTGTATAACTAGTTTAATTAAATGCTAATTCATTTGCTCATTTATTAATAAATAAAAACATTTTTTTTTCTACTGATAAAATTAATTTAATATTAACAATGGCACTATACCTACATTTTGACTTTATTTGTATATATGGAATTAAAATAATAAGGACTGTAATACATTAAAATAATTATTTGCCAATATGACAAACGCTTGTTGAATTACAAAATGTAGTACCTAATTCAACGTTATTAGTTAAATAGTTATCATGTTTTTTAATACAAAAAAATACTTGCAACAGATATAATAAAATACCTTGGATGGTGATAGAAATTGTAATCAGTGATAGACACTAGATATTTTATTTAATCTTTTCCATAAAAAGGGCATGAAAATATAAGTTTACCACTTAGAATTTCCTCTGCATTGACTTCAAACGAAGCGACTTTTCATACCCATCTCTATAAAATATATCCCATAAAAACGGATCTTCGAGGTTTTAAATAGATTTCTTGATTTACAGCCTAGGGCGGTTTCTCTTCAAATTTCCCGCGAGTTTCTTTTCAAACCTTACCTCATTACATCGCTTTTACAACTTTATAATTAAGGGAACTTCAATTTAGTCACAAACTTATTCAGTGTTCGTTTTTTCGTGAAATTGTGTATCACTGTTCGTATGTTTGTGTACGCATATTTGTAATTGTTATAAAAATAACGTAATTCATATCATCAAACAAATGTTTATCAAAACTCTCTAGATAAATTCTCAATACCATAAATCTATGACTTTTAAGTTTAAATTAAGGAATAGCGTATAATTTATGTAACAAACTATACTCAACATTTTAAAATATATTTGATAATTGTAATGACTGGACTACTATTACCTAAAATATAAAGATTTTGAAGCTCGCCCATCCTCAATTGAATACAACTGATATTTTAATGAAAGCATTCAATGGACGAAATTATTAAAAACAACTTTTAATTCATTTCAGAATAAATAAAAGAGTGAAATAATGTAGTTAATTAATTAGTTTGGCTTGATTAAAACAAACATTGTTTTGTTCACGATGGGGTCGGCAAAATAAATAATCAAAGTCTTTCTCTGCGCTTCATTTAATTTAAATATTTTAAATTCATATAAATTGAGTAATCATAATGTTGACATCGTAGTAAAGTAACAGATTGAGCAAGAATCATTTTCAGTTTGGTCAATCATTTTTACAAAATAACACAGGTAAGCTTTACTTTTAGACTACAAGTAGTTAATTTTAATAAAGAGTGAAAATTACATTCTTCTTCCATATAAAAAGAAATAAAAGTCGATCACTATACATCTCACTCTTGAACGCATTTAACTGGTCCATTGCACCATCCGTGTCATCAATTTGTGTAGGTACCTAACACAACAAATTTATACTACAACTTCTGCCGAAAACACCGTAGAATTATCTAGAATACAAGGTGAATGAACTCCATTTAATCTCGCCAACTCACTGTGATCTCAGCCTTACTTTAAATCTTCAGTCACATGATTTGAGTGCACTAATTTATTTACTCAACATTTCGTCACGAGAAATTCAAAAGGCTCCGACTACATGTCGACATAGCCATTACATGACCATAGAAATAGTTCAATCAGTTCACAGCACCTTGTTAAAAGGATTTACATCCGGTTAAAGTGATGTTTAACGTGTGTCCATACAAAAAGCTTTGAAAAGCTACCATTGGGACCGCTTCACTTGAGTTGTTCGTTTTGTAGCGTAGACAAAAAAACTTCTTAAAAAACCATAATTTCAATTCTTAAAAACGTTGTGTTCCAACAGTTAAACTATTATAATTGAAAATTTATCATGAAGAATGTAAAATTTTACATGATAAAGAAAAAACTGTGAGTGTATGCCGTTATTCGTAAATTGTAGTTGCTTATCCACTTACGAAATTAGCAACTCATGAATTAGTCTGACTTAGTGTATCTTTGGTGTTAGTTATATTGATGTTAAACATATAATACTTATTTCAGATTACAAACGTAATTAACACATAGCCTTTCGTGTCTATGAACCATTCAAAAATGATGTATATTGGAAGAGTTTTGGTTGCTCTAAGCATAATATTATGTTTGGTAAAATGTAGTGAAAATGAGTTTCAAGATGAAGTGTTGAGCAGAAGCCGAAGACAATTACTATTTCCTAATAGTACAGTTTTACAGGTAAGTAAAATTATAATTACCTACCTACATCCATATTTTTGGAAGCACTAGTATTTCTTAAGGCTTACTTTGAGTGAGATAAATTGAGTGTTCACGGTATAGAATATTAAACTGACAAGAAATAATTTACCTATTGCAAAACAATATTAACTGATTCTATCCAAATTTTTTTTTAATTTAGCTTCTTCATTTGTTTATTTCCTACAAAATTATTACTATAATTACTCATGTTAATAAATTAGAGATCAAATTAAATTTTAAAAAATGTAAGCATTTTATTATATGCTTTCGCTGAGATAGCCGATAATTCGGAATGCAATCTACATTCCCGCGCAAATATACGAGAAAACGACATACGACAAGATGGCGGACCAATTACTTTATTTCCAAATATTCGCTTCCATTTCCGAATGCAGCAAATATAATAAACGTTGCACAAGCTATCAGTTATCTCTTGATGACCCCATCCAGTTCTCTTCGAGAATGTTCCCGCGCTCTATTTTATAAACTCTTTACCTCCTCAAAGGACGTATTTCGTCGGCTTGATCGAATTTACCTTCAAAGTGGAACATTTTGTACCTACCTCAAAACAAACTGCAGTCGAGACGAGAGCATATGCGGCAACACGACACACGTTTGTGTTCATAACAATTTGTGTCTTACAGAAACAGCTTTAAAGACTATAATAGTGTGTTACAATTTTCAGTTCAACGCCGGGATCGGTACACCGACGCCGATAAAGACCGTCAACGTAAATTGGGCGTTTCAAGCGAACTTTCAGTTGCCGTGGAATAGGAGTCAGATACCCTTCGACATATTGGAGGCGAATGGGGGGTACGGCGGCGAGTCCAGGAAGAAGCGTGACACTGAAAGGGAGGGCTATAACAATGACGCTAGACTTTACCACTTTTATAAGTACGTGGAGGATGTTTTAAATGGGTAAGTTTGCTTATGTAAATAAAGACAAGGAACTGTGTGTTTCAATATATTTAGTACAAAAATTACATCTTAAATAAGAAAGAAATAGTAGGTATTCTGAGAAATATTGCACAAGAAATTTTATTGCAACTTATAAAGCCCCACCATCTGCATCAGGAAATAATGTTAATTCTCACTTTAAACTATGTGAAAAATGAAGCTATTAAGGTTCCCGCAGTGCGCATTATGCAATATTTCATATTAAAACAGTCCTCCCTACTTTATTCTAATCGTATGAAATTTACTAAACTGTGTTATTTATAACTTGATCTTAATTTGTATAGTCACCCAAATGAATAAGCAAGTCTAATTTTCATAGTACTTTATTCTAAGGCATTGTCGATAAATTGAACACCGTGTTTCAATGGCAAGCTCTGTCATTACTCACTTTCGATAAAAATTCGTATCACAAGCACTTAACGACTTAAATCAATCAACAAAAGAATTGATACCGCTAAAACAACGCTGAGTCAGATGAAATATGTTCCGCGAACAATATTTTTAGCAACCATCAAAAACGTGCAAACTTATCAACATTGATTTATTACATTCTGACAAACGGATAGGTCCTGCAGGAAGCAATTTTCAGATAAATTGGTTTCGTCAATTTCCATTTTGGCAATGTCATTTATTATAATTTATTATTGTTTGCTCGATCGGAAACGCGTTTACGCAACGCGAATATCGCCAGCTTCTGATTGGCCGATCAATTGCAAATGTCATAATGTTTTAGTGAAATTATTGATGGAAATCACAGAACTATATCGAGATGGAAATCGCCACACAATATGGTATACCTTTCATACGACGTTGGGCTCTGCTTTGTCCGAACTTCAATATAATAAGGATATTATAATCATTTTAGCAAGCTAATACAGTATTTATCCATCTACTTAATATAATGTCAATACAATGTCGTTTATATAAATGCTAGCTGCTCCCCGCGGTTTCACCCCCGTGGCTCCACTCCTGTTGGTCGTAGCGTGATGATATATAGCCTATAGCCTTCCTCGATAAATGGGCTATCTAACACCGAAAGAATTTTTCAAATCGGACCAGTAGTTCCCGAGATTAGCGCGTTCAAACAAACAAACAAACAAACACTTCAGCTTTATTATATTAGTATAGATAAGTAAGACCACAAAAAGGTGGATATAAAATGAAGGTATAAGACTAATTTGATTGAAAGTTGAAACTAAACATCTTGACATCTTTTTTATTAATATAGCCTACGTTGAAAGCCTCAATGTTTTAGTAATTCTAATGTATAAAATAAAAAATAAAATAACAAACATCTGCAAATCCTTAAAAGATTTATGCTCCCACTTTGCCACAAATCTTCCTACAACCTTAAAGTTGAATTGCTTCGATATCAAGTAGGTAATATTTAAAACTCAAAGTAATAAAAAATTCAGCAATTTTGTATTCTAATTGAACCAAGAGCACGAAAAGATTAATTAATTAAAAAGTATTGATTATTTCACATCGCGAACTCATCCTAAAATTGATTATCGGGTTACGGTAATCTCTCTCTGATCTTTATTTAATGAATCAATTAATATCCAATATTGCCTTCCCTTAACATTATACTTGTATTGTAATTGAAATTAATAATTCATTATCAGATAAAAAATGTGTGCGTGTACTAGTTAAGTGTACACACGTAAGAAGTGAAACTTCTTTACGACCTTATTTATCAAAAAATAATTTACTATATGCAACTTTACAGAAATACGTCGAATCACGCGTGGTAGGGATAAGAAAAAGATGGCGCGTAACGGAAAAATGTCACGCATAACGAAAAAATTTTACACAAAATTTTTTTCTAACCCCGATAAAGAAGTTTCACTTCAATATTGTTGTGAAGAGAATTGAATATATTAAAAAGGTAGAAAAAAGTGATGACTTGGTACAGAAAACATCTTTCTTATAATTTTATGAACTAAAGATTTTTTTCTACTGAATTTCTTATGAATCGTTATAAATACAAGCCATTGTTAAGTTTAAATACATCTATTGTGTGTAAGTTATTTTTAAGTTGTGTTTTTTACATCCATTATTCATAAGTAATGTACCTTAGCGTAAGGCATACAAAAACATCACCAAAATTAAACTCTACATAAAAATCATCACCCTTTCCTTCAGGAAATATTTTTAACGATTTTTAATAAATTTTTTTACTAACAGTTTCAGTTACAATGGCACGGCATGTGTGTTAAAGACCTTATGTGAGCTGGGAGCAGAACCCATACACACAGATCATGAAGATGACCTTCTGCATGAACTCGCTACGTTTGTACTAAAGTATTATCTTTTTCTAAATATACATATCTATATAATATTTTAAAGCTGAAGAGTTTGTTTGTTTGAACGCGCTAATCTCAGGAACTACTGATCCGATTTGAAAAATTTTTTTGGTGTTAGATAGCGCATTTATGAAGGAAGGATATAGGCTATATACCATCACGCTAAGACCAACAAGAGCGGAGCAATGCGGGTGAAACTGATTTTATTACTGACTGACTGATATATAAACTACTATTTGGCGCCATAGTTCCTTTTGCAAATGAGCACTCAGAAAAAAATGGACAATAGAAATTTAACACTCACGGGGGGGTACTTTGTTTGTATGAAAATCGGTCAGTATTGAGACTAAACGCGAATGAAGTCGCAAGGATATTCTTTAATTTATGCTTCATACAGTCAAACAGATTTAGATATATTAGAATTTTATTTTTTTACGGGCTTATGACCGTTTTAATTAGTATTTAAATGAAAATTTGTTTGTAAAGACAATAAATTGATTCTCACTATTTATAAATGCAATCAGTTAACATTTCTGTTTCTAACTTAGTATTATTTTGTATAATATCTTCTATTTTATTATTTCAGTCCTGAAAATGACAAAGAAAACCATGAATTTAAGGATAGTGAACCATACATACTTGCTTACAACGAAGGAAAACTGCATCAAGATTGTCACAGCCTCTATTCTTGTGGTATTTCATTAATCGATATGTTTAGTAAAGTGCATGACAGTGATGAACAAACTGAAGACTGAAAATTATACTCGATGTAATTATTTGTAAAAAAATTAATAAATAAATCGTCATATTATATAGATAACATATTTTATTTAAAATAAGATTGTAGAGTATAAATAGTTGTCTACAAATAAATTACGATAATGTAATTTACTTAGCTTCTTATAAATTTTTATAATAAATAAATAAATAAATAATAAATAAATAAATATTATAGGACATTACTACACAAATCGACCTAGTCCCACAGTAAGCTCAATTAAGGCTTGTGTTGTGGGTACTAGGCGACGATAAATATAATATTTAATAAATACATATATAGATAGTAACACCCAGACCCAAGAACAAATAATTGAGTTCATCACACAAATATTTGCCCTGACCGGGGATCGAACCCGGGACCGTCGGCTCAGTAGGTAGTTACTTTACCACTGCGCCAACCGCGTCGTCAAATTAATAATAATCTACATAAATTTCCTAACTATATATTCATTTGATAGTATTTTAATAAAAAAAAATCAAATCCAGCCTATTTGTCCCATTCTTTGAATAAATAAATTTATTGGGAAATTTCTATTTGCATGTTGAAAATTTTGACATTTTCGAATAATTTATAAACTCAAAATCAAACTGAAACATTTATTTATAGCCTTTGAAAATAATGAAAAGATAAAAAAAATCGCAGTCGGATGAAACCCATTAGAAAAGGAGGTGAATATGATAAAAATGTAAGGAAAAATAAATTACGGTCAATCCGAGTTCGGGAAGCGGGAGGGGGGAGCTTTTAAGAGAAAAAAATGGTTTCTCTCGATTTCCGACAAAACTACAAGTCCTATAGAAAAAAGTTCAATGGCAAAGTTGTAGGTAATTAAAAGTTCTACAACTTTTGTATTCACAATTTTTTCACATAACCTAAAAATTTAGGTGAAAAATTCAAAAAACCAAGTTTTTGGTCTTTTATTTCTATCTACTTCAAAATTTATTTTTTTTCTACGAAATTTGGTGGAAACTTACTTTATTATGTCCCAAATACACTGTAATTTATTTGATTGAAAATATTTATTTTTTCGCCTTATTTTGAATTAATACCAAAAAAACAACCTAATTTTCAATCGAAAAGTCACCCGTCAAAATATCAGCTTTTTTCAAAAACTTGGGGTGCCTTTTATTCATTGAAATCTCTTCTTTCATATGGTGTAAAAAGAAATAAACACCACTAAAGTAAATGTTCTCAGGAAATGCATACAAACAGTGTGATAATGAGCTTTTACTAAATCAGGCACACTTCTTGAACTCTATATCTTCTCTTGTATCGGCTTTTCGGTAATATTTCAAAAGAAAAATAATTATCTGTTCTAAGTTTAATATTTTACAGCATATTCAAAAGCAAAATGATGTCGATAAAAACATTTCAGGTAGTTCGAGAAGTGTGCGTAAAAGCTAATTTTCAGACTGTTTGTATGCATTTCCTGAGAACATTTACTATGGTGGTGTTTATTTTTTTTACGTCATATGAAAGTAGAGATTTCAATGAATAAAAGGCACCCCAAGTTTTTGAAAAAAGCTGATATTTTGACGGGTGACTTTTCGATTGAAAATTAGGTTGTTTTTTTGGTATTAATTCAAAATAAGGCGAAAAAATAAATATTTTGAATCAGATAAATTACAGTGTATTTGGGACATAATAAAGTAAGTTTCCACCAAATTTCGTAGAAAAAAATTAAATTTTGAAGTAGATAGAAATAAAAGACCAAAAACTTGGATTTTGAATTTTTCACCTAAATTTTTAGGTTATGTGAAAAAATTGTGAATACAAAAGTTGTAGAACTTTTAATTACCTACAACTTTGCCATTGAACTTTTTTCTATAGGACTTGTAGTTTTGTCGGAAATCGAGAGAAACCATTTTTTTCTCTTAAAAGCTCCCCCCTCCCGCTTCCCGAACTCGGATTGACCGTAATTTATTTTTCCTTTCATTTTTATCATATTCCCCTCCTTTTCTAATGGGTTTCATCCGACTGCGATTTTTTTTTGTTTCAAAAATTATCTACTCTAGTCTATTATTCAATTAGACTTCTTCGGGAAGCACTTTTGAAACGTCAATACATATTTTACCACCGATTCGGAAAGCAGTATCTATGGAGAAGAACCGGCAAGAAACACGATAGTTGCTCTTTTAAATTATATCAGTATTACAATTTAATTTTACAAAATATGTAACTGTATAGTGTATATTACCATAATATGCCAGTATATATTATATTATCATATAACTATATATTATCGTAATATAAAAAGTGTACATGTATTAAAAAGCTGATCACCAATATGATATTAGAAATACCGATCAATAAGAATAGATATTATAAAGATATTTATATTACTCGAGAGGACATTATGAATCAAAGTTTAGATATAAATTATAAAGTGCATTCCTCATGTAAGACTCTACCTTATCGCCCTTTTTTTGTAACTTTCGTTTAGTTTGTTAGGTACATAGTTTAAAGATACCGTAGGTATCTTAAAAAAAGTAATTGCCCCAATTTTATATTTACTGAATATTCATGCCTTTTAATATTGAATTACAATTTCTTTATTTATTTATACTACTACACATACCTACTAGGTACTCTTAACACAATTGTACAAATACCTACATCCCTTGATATTATAACTTAAAAATTAAAACAAAATGAAACAACCACCACATTTAAAAAACATTTATTCATTAAAGCAGTCCAAATTTATGCAACGTGTCCATCCCGATTTCTGTAAATGTCTCCAGAACGGAGGATTCGCACTCCGGGAACAGAACCTCACAGCCTCCGTTGGCTGACCGTCCCAGTCGTTCAGCTGCATGGTATTCGTTATCTGTATGGTGAGACAGCACATCTTTGGTTGTGGATGGCCTGAAAATATCAAAGTAAGAGCGGATAAGCTGGAAGTTTGGAAGATGTTTTTTTTTTTTATGTCAGGGCAAGCAAAGGGGCTGGGCCACCTGATGTTAAGTGGTCAACGCCCATAAACACTAGTATAACTGGTACAGGTGCTTTGCCGGCCTTTTAAGGACAAATAAGCTCTTTTCTTGAAGGCCCTAACGTTTTAATTATTCGGGAACAGGTGGTAAATCGCTCCAAAGCTTTACCATACGCAAACGTACGGTTTACGATCACCATCATTTGTGGGAAGTAAAAGTGAAGTTCCGTGTCCCCAAGTGGGGTAAGGGGCAGATGCATTATCATCACAGCACATCTGTTTCACTGAGCGATTTTCTTTAAGGACAAGTAGGTGATCAGCCTTCTGTATCCTTAAACACCGCGACATTTTTTTTTCCTCGTCTCCGGGAATAGAACCCTGGACCACTCGGTTCTACGCTCACGCGTCAACCACTACCAAGGAGGCGGTTTCTTTTGTGAGAAGTAGGACCTCTGTAAATGCGTTGCCCACTTTGAAGGGATAAAGGATAAGAAAAGGATTGACAAATGGAATTAATGAATGGACTAGGAAAAGTAAGGGAAAGGAAACGAGCTATTTACAAGATTAACTTTATAAATCCTAGGCAAAGATCTAGGTTCGTATTCAATCTAGATTACCATAAAGATAGAATGATCTGGAAAAATCTCATTACGTAACCGGGTAAAGCGGAAAATTACCTCGATTGTACAGGAAGTATTGCTTTAAAGGTGTATGTGAACTTGTTCTGTAAAGGGCTTGGATATTGCATAGATCATATCATCGTAGGTTGTAGAAAATTGTAAAACGAGCAATACAAAAAAATATACTAAAAAATGTTTTTTTTTTAATCATACTCAAATTATTATACTTGTGAGAATATGTATATTTTTAGTTACAATATTCCAAGTCATTCTTATTAACCAGGTTTAGGTTATTAAATAATTAAAATTCACCCCCGCTAAAAATTGAGCTCTTAAAAACTCCCGCTAATTGCTTTGTGAACTCATTGTGAGCGGTTATAAATCGCTAAAAATTCTAGTACAACATTAATTCATTATCCGGCCTCCAAAATTCAACATCGTATCTTCAAAACGCTTAAGAAATTCGTTATACCGAGTCGAGTTAGGTACTTACGTGAATAAAATATGACCAATTTCGCCAAGCAAACCGTTTTCATAGGTAAAGGGAACTTCAGCCGCCTCACATATGGTCCGGAGCAAGCATGGCCTACCTGAAAAGCCGTACCTGGAAATTGCCAATGCTTTTGTTTGAATTTTGAAACGTTAGTACTTATCAGGAATATCCTCTGCTATGATATTGAAGAACACATTACTTTATTAAATAATTAATTATAATAGGTAAAGTTTTTCTTCGTTTTAATTGAGAACTATAACAATTGAGATTATAATTTCAATTTAAGTGCACGTGACTTTATTCGTAAATATCTAAAAACAACACCTAAACCTATTGTAAACTGAAACGCGAAAAACATTTAACACGTCAAAGACAAAATATGATTTTGTACACTCCATATAACATTAAAAGACCATTAAAGCACACAGTGCTTTACAAACATCTAAATAAGAACCTCTTTGTTCTCAATCTTTACACTTTCAAGTTCGAGTGAGTTAAAATTGTTTGTCAACCGCTTCAAAACTCAGCGCCGCCAACAATGTACACAAAATATTAAACAGTACTCGAAGCCAAGTTCGGAAACCCAAACTTGATACAACTATGCGGGGTACTAAATTACAAGCGACAGCCCACGTATTATATAAAAATACATGGACATAAAATATTTTAAATATGCTTATTTTTGAGCAAGATGAAAATTTCATTGATAATATTGGATAGTGGCCGAGTTTTTGGCTTTGTAGGTTACTATGATAATAAATTTAAGGAACAATAAAATTAATTATTTTGATTTTTTCATGATATTTGTATGGTATAAATATTTCGATGCAATTTTGTGCATTTAGCATCCGTAGATATATTTATTAAATTTAGCTTTCAGTTAAAGTCATGTTCTCATAAGCATCTACATGAACTTATGTCCAATATGTAGACAACCTACAAGTATTTTTAAGATTTCAATTGTATAGGAAAATTGTGTTCAAACAAGTTTCTTAATCAAGATATAGAATTAAGTACTTTTGAAAACTTCTAATCTTATCTTCGAATAATAATTCTATCTGTTTACTTCAAATAAGTTCTACTTTCTTATCTTATTAACATAATCAATAATTGGATAGTTTGGTAGGAACCAAAAAAGAGTATCTGCTATTTAATGAACTAATCTACAATGAAGTTTATAAATAACAACGTACCGTTCAATCATATGTTCAAAGATTTTATAGAAATCCCATCTGTTCATTCTCGGTGGTTCTTGTTCTTCCAAATTCTTCTCATCAATAAGCTCTTGTCGTCTAATAGCTTCTTCTAATGGTAATTCAGTATTAATTTCATTATCATTAATAACATTTCCTTCACTGTACAATAGTGCACGTCTTCTTCTATCATTAAAGGTAATATCAACGAGGGTGTCATTTTCATTGTTATCTTCCAAATCATTGTCAACTTCATCGATTACTCTGGCGTCACTGGATTCATTGTTAGCTTCGTTTAAAGCATCATTTTCTTCTCCGTCCATATCTCTTGATACTGTGTCGGCAAATCCAAAGATACGGGTTGTATATTCTGAACTGTTTATTGGTAAATAATATTGGAACTTGATTACTGCACCCACTGTCACTGAGGCTTCTTTCAGGTCGACCGGCACACCGAGACCTATAATAAACTGAAACATTATTAATTAATATATTTGTTCTTGACTGTCTGCAATCTCCTAGCTCTGAAATATTATAGAATAGAATAGGTTAGAAAGACATTTATTCCCAAATACGCATAGGTATTTATTATTATTATTTAGTACGCATTTTTCTACCATTTTTCTCCTATTTTTCTCTTCATGCAATGGACCTTAACCGATTACTATCAAAGATGTTTATCGGCGTCGTGAGCCACTTACCATGACGTAACATGTTGCCATATTTGCACTAGACTAAAAAAATAAAAAGGAACAAATAAATTTCTTGTATAAATAACCTCAAACGCCAATGAAACATTGTTAAGAGAGCAATGGAAACGAAAACAAGCAATTCCGCAAGAACAAAGCATAACTCAATTTATATCAATACAGAATTAATAGTATTAATTCCTAAGCCATAGTCGTGCTTAATCACGCTTACATGATTACACTGAATACCTAAATCATTCCGTCCCACTAAATTCAGCTTTCGTGGACTGATCAAACAGAATCGCGAGGTTTCTCGGCTTTTCCTATTATTGTGTGTATACGTTAATATGTTATTAGTTTATTTCGGTTATAAAGCCACAGTAACATGTTTATATTTTATGGTGTATAGAAATAATTTATGCGTTTTGTATTTTCATTGCTAGGTATGTAAATTTCTAAATAAAACTATGATGTTAACTTTATTAATTAGCCTTCGATAAAAAATGAAAATTTATAAGATCGAAAAACACAGGACTCATAAATATAGTCGTTCTATGTGAATTTATAAATTCTAAATAAAACTATGTATGTTAACTTTATTAATTAGCCTTTGATAAAAAAATGAATGTTAAAAAAGATCGAAAAACACATATCTCATAAATATTATAATAGTCTCCCTAATTTTATCGTATCAATTCAATGTCAGACAGATAAATAAATTAAATGTAGTAGCAGTTAATACAGCGAAATACAATTCTCATCAAGTAATTCAATTTTGTGTACAAAGTAAACATCTTTTATTTCCAAAACAAACTGACTTTCGACTTTCGACTCGAACGGTAAACAAAAAATTGTAAACATCAATTTAATTAAAAATTAAGAAAATAACCTCAAACAATGACGGAGGAAAATAATATCGGCCGTAGCGAGGCGTTTGAAGAATTTATTTTCATTTAAATTATAGCTCTATTGTTTCAAACGCGGCCCTAACAATATTTTAAACTCCACTTGGAATAAGATAACTTTATCTAGACGTACAAAATTAATGATGTTTTTAACGTAAACAGACATTCAATTCCAAATTCCGGGGAAATGATTCATTCTAACGCCTCGGAATACTCGAGCTACAAATGTTTTACTATCTCAACAAAAATAAATTACTCGCCTAATTTCTTGCATGTAAATTAATTGAGATTAAAAAGGTAGATGCTGCGAAGTTCAATTCGGGAATCAAAATCAGATAGCGTTATTTCATTTAAACAAAATAATCAAACAGCGCGATTCAAAGCACTAAAAGCGCTTAAAGATCTAATGGGATTCAAGAAAAAAAAATATTGGAGCTAAATAAAAAATTAACTTAAGCAAAGCGGGCCGGGAGCGCTCGAGTTAATTGCATTTGAATTCACGAATAAAAAACACTGCTTCGTTAAGCCGGATCCGGTAAAAGAAAACATCATTTACTTAAGTTTAAATCGGAATGTAAATTTACACGGACGTTTGGCAAAATTCGAGACGATACCTGTGCTCTGGAGGGTCCTCCGTCGGGGTATATCAGATAGCGGCGCTGGCGGCCCTCGTCACAGAGCGCGCCCAGAAAATTGATTAAAAGTAACGTTTTGAGCATGTCGCAGGCTTCTGATTGGCAACGTAACGTACGGTAGGCGCGCTGATGTGTGAATACGGTGTAAGATAAAATATACAATGTTTGTTCTTGCCTTCGACTCGGGTCTAATGAACCGTTATGTTTTCACAGCGATTTGGATCGAGTGCTCGTGACCCGTGGACTAGATTTACTGAAATTCACAGTTTTCAAGTGATTTCACTTGCTGCTTTTGATTGATGTCCTACTGGTTATGGCAATATGTCGAATCTTGCTTACCATAGAACTATATTTTGGGTTAGAATACATACTTTATGATTAAAGTTTGAAAAGAATTAATATACTATAAACGATTCCATTTCTTGAATACATATTGTTATAAAAAATTATCTATAGGTAAGTTCCTCCATATATTTTTGTTCATTATTTCAAAGTAATATAATCACTATCCAGTGTAAATTATTTTCGGTTTAAATATGCAAAATATTCTGACGACCGTTTCATAGCAATTAGCTTGCAACTAAATATGAAATGGACGAACAAGTTAAATGAAATGCGCTTATTAATGTGGTCGTGCTTCAGAATTTTGGAGCTTTCTAAATTTTGCAGATTAAGCGAAAATATATATAAAATTAGATTTTCCACTTTGAATTGTAGCTTTGAAAAATTTACGAAAGCAATATAATTTAGATTTAGCTTTGAGGAATCGGAATATTCATAATAATATGAATCTATCTATATCATTCTATAAAATGAAATACATATGACAATACAATAGACAAAATAGCAACATAATATATATACAAACAATGACACTTTTAATGTATTTTTCAAAATGACTCT
The DNA here is from genome assembly GCF_061535395.1 of Colias eurytheme. Taxonomy (NCBI): domain Eukaryota; kingdom Metazoa; phylum Arthropoda; class Insecta; order Lepidoptera; family Pieridae; genus Colias; species Colias eurytheme. The sequence goes on along the minus strand of NC_142998.1, from coordinate 8,824,524 downwards.
TTGTTCTGTATGTGCAGGTTAAGCTTTTGCGTCCAAACCACTAATCCGATTTAGATTAATGTAGATACCAACATCGGTATATACTTAATAAGCTTAGTTAATAAGTATATACTTAGATAGATTGCAGAACATACTTTTTAAAAAAAAAAACAAAGCTTATGAATAAGGCATGGGAAAGTCTAGCGCGAAAATATGATGTACGCGCGAGAAACCAAAGACAGAAATCTAGTTAAAATAACCATAGTAAATCATTATATCCATTATATATGATATACTTATAATATACATTCGTTTTATTCTCGCTGACATGTTTGTGCAAATTTCCTCCTAATTCAGTATATCTCTTTTATGTCCTTTTTATGATTAGTCCGGGATACATCGTCCATTTTTGCAAGTGATTACTATCAAGCTAATTTTTCGTGAGTAGCTTTATTTTGATGAGATGCCCAATAATTTCATGTACGAAACTCTCGATTGTGGTAGCTACCAGAGGAAACAAGGATAAAATATTTTGATTTGATGGTTCTCAAATATTAATTACCAACTGAATGTTTTTTTTTTGTTCAATCTCAAGATAATTATCTAAATTATTCGAAAAAATATTTGTCCTACAAAATCTATGGTTTGATCAAAGAGTCCCCCTTTCCAATGTGTATCGATAACGAAGTCATCATAAATGATTACTAACCAGCTGATTTTTTTATTTTCACTTATTTAATACTTGTATAATTCAACCACAGAATTCAACAGACATATTGTCCTACAAATTGCGTAATAAATATTTGAGAACCGTCAAATCAAAAATTTTTATCCTTGTTACCTCTGTAAGCTACCACAATCGAGAGTTTCGTACATGAAATTATTGGGCATCTCATCAAAATAAAGCTACTCACGAAAAATTAGCTTGATAGTAATCACTTGCAAAAATGGGCGATGTATCCCGGACTAGATGTTATTTTTTCGGCATCTTTCCTCCTGAACTTTTGTGTCATAAAATGTGTCTTGTGTTCTTTTTATATTATTTTGATAAAGTCAATATGAAATAGGTACAATAATAATAATAACGATACTTTATTATAAATAAATTTGATAAGTCCTATTCCAATCACATCAAGTTTGTTTTTTTTTACCAAAAAATGCCTATGGAATTTTCTGTGTCTAATCGGTAAGAACATAGAGTTTTAAACATGTAGAGACAGCCTATTGTTCTTTCGCAATTACAGCATTAATCGGACTTAAAACTTTATTGAACTTTTCGAGTTTTAAGGTTGTACTACACTACTACACAACTATGTATATTTACCACTCACATGGGTATGCGCTATTTCTATACCCTTTTATATTATATACTGATTTTTAACAGCACGAATCCAACGCAGGGACTATAGTAATATTATATAGACTTAAACCGCCCACGACTTGCTCCACAAGAGATACTGTAATTTTTCAATATATTACCACCTTTTCACGTCCCAATACAGAGACTCTAAATGCATGCACAAACCAAAGGGTAACCGCTATTATTTTCAGAACCGTTTCACCAGCTTGCCTAACGGATCTCAAATTCCTTGTCCAAATAAGCTTGTCACACATTCGGGATGATCTACACGAATATCCCGCTAAGCTCATATTAGAACGTCAAATCTAGCCTTTACAACCGCTGCTACGACCAAAATTCAAATTTATCACCGAAGAATAAAGTTCATATTGTTCCTTAAATCATTGGCCACAAAGTCCAGATTGTGTCAGGTCTGACGTTAGAGCATTTCAGCTATTTCCTTAAAGAAACACACACTCCGTCAAAATCTTCACGACAGCGGTTTTACCAAATTACAGCAGTATGTGGATTAGCAATTATATCATCATGTACGTATTTAACATGATTTTCTGTATACTTTTGGAAACTGTTTGTTTTATAACTATTTTATTACTCGTATTTTAATACCGAAAACTTATGAAATCTAAGTATTAAAGGTCATTATGTCACTTGCTGTTTGTGTTCCTGATAGCTGATTTTTCACTTTTGAGGTTAGGTATATTTTCATACATTTTCTGACGTCATCATATTTACTTACAGACAAGCTAAACAAAGCAAATCTAAAGCTGTGAATCCGAATATAAATATACGAAACACGAGGAATAGAATACGATTTTTACCAGCCGCTTTATTCTGAATATTAACATCTTTTCCAGATTATACGCGCTCCACACTGTGGTCGATGGAAAACGTAATCATAACAGCAGGCAAAGAAGATACTTAATATTTACTCCGAGTACACAATATGGTGTAAGTATATGCCTTTATTCACATAATACTAACCTTTATTGTATTCCAAACAGAAAAATGGGAGATTCTGATGATGATTTCATACAAAAATGGATGTGATTCTGAAAAAGACAAGCCAAAGAGTCACACAATACTCTTGTTATTATAATACATATATGCATGGCATTTATAATGACGCGATTACACTATTAATTCCTAACTCTATAAAGTTTACAATTACTTGATATAAGTACATCGATGTAATTTAATAATAGCTTCTGGTGCAATAAGAAAGTTAACTTTACAAAACCTATATCCTTACTAATATTATAAATGCGAAAGTAACTCTGTCTGTCTGTCTGTTACTCAATCACGCCTAAACTACTGAACCAATTTGCATGAAATTTGGTATGGAGATATTTTGATACCCGAGAAAGGACATAGGCTACCTTTTATTGCAAAATATGTACCACGGGCGAAGCCGGGGCGGACCACTAGTATACAATAAAGGTAGCAAAACAGATTGCTTTTCCAACATCCGAACATCACTACATAGTATAAAAGCAAGATGCTTTTTCTGTCCCTGAGTCTCTTTGTACGCTTAAATCTTTAAAACTACGCAACAGAATTTTGTGAGGTATTTTTTAATAGATAGAGTGATTCACAAGGAAGGTTTTGGTATATAATTTATTAGGTTTTAGACAGCGGGCGAAGCCGCGGGCGGAAAGCTAGTAAATATATAAAAACTAAAACACAATTGTATCTCAATAGAACATTTATTTCAACTACTCAAACTCTCATAAGCTGAATAACTGAGCATATTATATATCCAAAACTATTCGCAGGTATTTGTAACAGTAGCGATCCCTCTGGAGTCGGAGTCGACGGTAACCGTGGCTTGGTTCTTCGAAGCTAATTACTACAGCGTTGACAATGCTACCTACCTCGAACCTCTGCTAGGTGATATTGAGGTAAGTTCCAAACTGCATTCATACATGAGCGGCGTTTATTGCAAGATATTAAATTGAAAAACTTAATGTTTTGCCGTTATAGAATTTGAAGTCTACGAAAATTTTGCAACAGACTTATTCGGCACTGTTATTTTTCTTGAAAATAATCCTTACTACGTCAAATATTATCATGAATACGATTATTTTAGCGTCTGGTTATCACCAGACTAACTATCGTTAGAGAGTGCGTGAGTGAAATCTACTATTATAAAATGACGTACTAAGTAATTTCAATTAAAAGATCAAAATTTGTTTAATTTCAAGATACCGAGTAAACGGGAACAGCGTAGCACCATTGATACCAAGAACATGATCACAAGAAGATATATCTACACTTTAATCGAGTCAATGCTGGAAAAGTAAGTGGATATAAATAAATCATTATGAATCCTTATCAAAATAACAGCTAGGAACATGATAGGCGTAAGAAGAAATAATTGTATCAAGTTCTTGATTCGATAAAATCAAAATAAAGCTTTCCAATTGAGTATTTAAGCTATGCTTAATAACACTATCTGTCTGCAACTTCCAATCGGAATTCAGGCAACTACAGTCTTCAATAAAGAGTAAATATCAAGAGTATAAGTGCACAAAATAAATCACAGAAAATAGCTTCCAGAAATTTCTAAATCACGACCGAAACACAGCACACAGCTCGCGTAAGAATTGCAGTGGCTCAACATTAATATCGACAAATCACGTTAACCAACTCGATTCCAATTCCTGAGCCCTTTAAGCCTTGTCATTTCGACAGAAGCACTAATAAAGCCGTACAAGAGCAATAGAACACGACCCAATAAACCAAATGTATTACAAACCTAATGAACGGGTGCGATTTCAACTTAAATTGCTTCTATATTGTTGTATGCCGCTAAATTGTGATTTGTGTTAAATGGTTCGCAGTGACGTTTGGTGGGTATTGGTTAACTAGTTTGTCAACTAATTACTATATTATACATTTGGTTTGCTTTAGTGTGAAATAGCGTAATTAATTTATGTTGAATTTGGTTCTTTAATAGTAAAGTTTTTATGTATTTCTTTTTTATGTTTGCATCTAACTACTGTCTTGCAGTCTTTTTAAATTAGGGCATTCGTTTTGAAACTTATAAGGTATATAAATAAATAAATAAATAAAACATTTATTGATAACAAACGAAAAAGTATACAAGCCACACAGAAACAGAAAAAATAAAAATAAAGTAAGAACAAAAACATGGTAAAAAAAACTTAAAACTAAAACAAAATATTACACAATCAGACATAATATATAATAGGAAAGTCACCAAATATGGAATAGTATCCTAATATGGAATTCCTTCTTTTCTCTAAGACTATAAGTATGAATCGCAACATTCGACCATCTTCTGTTTCATTTGGTGTACTAATTATCGCACTAACACCATCGAGTTAGTTGCGTGAACGGTTTCCGTGTGGCAGGGGTGTTTTGTTTTGTTGCCATGCAGAAATTTTTTAAGGTAAGTAATAAATGAGTATTTACCGGCTATTATGTTTGTTTACATAAGTGTTATACTATTTAGTATATCGGTATTATGTTTATTTCACCATTTTGTGATCTTTTGTCTTTAAAATATTGTGAATTGAAAAAATATTTAGAAGAGTTTGAACGAGTATAAAAATCCAAATATGGACAATCGTCGGTGTCTAATTATGGAATACTATAAACTTGCTATTATTTTTTGAAAAACTGTATGTAATGTTTGTTTTTAGAATGTCCGGTGCATAATCAACCTAACGAAAAATCTGGGATGAAGAAAAAACGGCACAATCTATAAAATTCGTCCGAGAAAAGAAAATGGGGTATTTGAAAGCGGCACAGGATTTCCAAGTCCCTAGGACAACTTTATTTCATCATTATATTTCTATTTCTTCTTTCAACGTTATTAACTTTATTAAGAGAAACAAACAATCGAAGAAAAATAAGGATGATAGTGAAGAAGAAAGATTGAGGAACTAGACGTTATCCAGTTTGATGAAGGTAGTGGAACATGATGAGTTGATGGACCAAGTGCCTTCTGACTCTGCAGATGCAGAATGTAACATACATGCATCAGCAGAGTCAGGAGGTTCTGTTCAATACTTTTTTCCATGGATGAAAGTGGAGAAAGTTGAATTAAATGCTTGATGTATGGGCTCTGAACACATTACGATGTGCTGGTCCAGATGGATCTGGATTTGTGACTTTTGCAAGTAATTACGTAACTTCTTCCATTTATCACAATATGTTACATTCATTTAATTGATCTCAAAGATATTCATTACATTTTTGTTATTGTTATGTTGATTTATGCTTATATTCCATATATGGGTACCTATTCCATATTTGGTTATTCATTTGGGATTTTGATTTTTGTGTAAAATTTTAATTTGATTACTGACATATTTCGTTAAATGCTGTTAATTATTACTTATAGATGTATGACTGACCAGTAAAAACAATAAACTGATTTAATTTATGCAAAGTTTTATTTTTATATCCCAAAAACAAAATGGTATTCCATATTTGGTTACTTTCCTCTATATCTATTGTGTATCAAACCATGAACAGATCTCATTAACATAATTAAGGTTTTTTAATAAAAAAAAATACATAAGCTTTAGAATATCTCATTACCCCGGCTCAAACACAAATGGAATATAGTTTTAATGAACTCCGTAGGTATCACCCATATAAAGACCTACCTGATTAAAACTGAGTACTGTCGCCAATGCGCATTTGTAACGAGAGGCTAATGCGTTGCCAGCTCTGCGGGTCCCTAAATCAACTATGTGACCACAACTATGACACGTTTCATATGAAAACCCTGCATTCGAAAATGAGCCAACATTTCATGACGTTAGCAACGAAATTCCTTTCCTAAAAACAGACGCCACGGCACGATGTAAATACCCGACCGTACGCTCGTAGGCTATCCCTATGCATTGCTTAGTAATACACGGGATAATGGTCTTTAAAAAAGGCACTCGAGTAGCGCTAATGTCTATTTTTGCTTGCAGGCACGGCCACTCGGGACGCCCTTGCTTACTCAGAGCTATTTGTGAGAACGCCACCTCGCATTTCTTGCATAACGGCATCCTAGGCGATTTACTTCATCTCGTCCTGACGTAAGTTACTTTGTAGATAAGTTTGATGATATAAATAGCTGTTACATGTTGGATGGAGTTTGCAAAACATTGTGCTTAAAACAATATTGGTAGAGGCGCCTGGGAAAGAGCTTAATGTTTGAGGCGTGATGTTGTGGAAAATATTTTCATACAACTTTTTGATAAATTTTTAAATTGCTACGTGAAGTAAGGGTATTTACACACATGTAGGAGCTTATTTAGATCAATGTTTATAAGCATTCTGTGTAAGTTGCTGATGAGTTAAGTATAAAAGTTTTGCGGATGATACCTAACTCAATTCATCTTCCCGAGGAATCACTTCAATTATTATACAGGATTTTACCTCTAAAAATCTATTAACTGCTGAACGTAGACATGATCCTCATATGTGAAAAGACACTTACGACTGTTACAAAAAAATGCTATTGTTTTTATACGTCGCTTATATTTTTATGGTTTTCCATTTCTCAGGCCATCATTATCGATGTCAGAAGACGATATAGAAGACTGTTACTATGAAGCTGAATATTGGGGATTGGAGAATAAATGTGAATACTACACTGAAGACTGCCCCACGAGCCCATTGGACTACATTTCCTTTATAATAAATGATAACAGTTAAATTATAAAGCGCGGCTGTTTTATTTCTTACCTTTTATGTTTTTATTATCATGTACCGAATAATAATAAGGAAAACTCAATTGGAATTCAACTTTAAAAGCGTTCTAAAAATAAGTAATATCATACTACATAGTAAATTGTCCGTATTTATGCAAAATGGAACCACTCGACAAATTTCGTTTTTTACTTTTATTAAAGAATACTCATTCAAAAGTGGTCTAAATTCTTATACAAACAAGAACCACATGATTTTTACGTTGGAAACAAGGTATACTAAAAGCAGAAAGGAACCACCAGCAACAACGAATAATACCATATTAAGCAAAACCGAACCACAGCACCACGGGACTGCTTTGTTCAAACAAATAAACGATATTACTATCATGTCATTTTATACAAAACAGATCCACACCTACTTGGTACCATTATACATTACACATATTTCTATTAATAACAATTATTTTTAATACACAAAATGGAACCAGGTTTCTGTGGTATGGTTATGCGTAAAATAAATACATAATTTAATTGTAATTTTTTATTGCAAAATAAAACCACAAGCATTCGGTTCTATTATGCATAAATAAATATTGTAAAACATTCTGAAACCCATCATCGCTATATGGAACCAAATGCCTTGACTTGTTACAATGCTTCTCATCTTTAAACAACGTATTTCATTACTTAAATAGCTCAAAGTGCAAAACTCCAATTTTTTAAGCAAAACGGAAAAGCATTGGAGACGAACACCGAAGATAATAATGAAGATACAACGGGTAAGTAGTTTTATTTAATGCATTTAAGTACTTATTGAATCTGAGATGCAGGTACGCTTTATCCACTTTTGATTCATTCCCGATTGTGGTGTGATTTTAAGAAGATAGTTCATTAAGTAAGTACAAGAGGAATCCTCTGTGGATTTACGTATTTTAACGACAATGTCGTTGTTCACGAAGGCGCGGCGAGTCGAATTAAGAGTCATTTTGTTACGATTCATCTGCCATTGTGAGATGAAACTACTAAAGTCTAAACCCTGTTTTAAAAATAACTGTTGATGATCTAGGTACCTACCTACTATTTTGGTAAAATACGTTTAGATTCAGATTCAGTACAGTACATTCAGCCACATCATTCAGCGCATATAATTATTTGTTTGATTTTAAAACTCGCGCGGCTACTGTTTTGACCGGAACAAGGCCCTAGCCTGCGAAATTCAAAATTTTAACAAGTTTATTTAATTTTTTGCTAGGGTTGCCACCACAGACATGTATCAAGTTGCGTATGATTTTTAGGGTCCCGTACCCAAAGGGTAAAACGAGACCCTATTACTAAGACTCCGCTGTCCGTCTGTCTATCCCTCTGTCTCATGAATCGTGACAGTTAGACAGTCGAAATTTCATAATATGATGTATTTCTGATGCCGCTGTAACAACAAATACTAAAAAACAGAATAAAAAAAGACGTGTGGCATTCGGGGACTGCCGCGGGAAAGCTATTGCATAGCATGCCTTCAAGCCACACCTCCGAGCCCGTCGTAGTGGAGAGCGTGAGGTTTTTTCGTTACGGAATTTCTCGATTCGGTCCCCGCGCTCAAGGCCCGCGATAGAAGCTATGCAATAGCTTAATAAATATTTAAGAAGCTCCCATAAGCCGTGATTTTTTTGCCGTTTTTATAGATAATGGTACGGAACTCTTTGTTGCGCGAGTCCGACTCGCACTTAGCCAGTTTTTTGTACATGGCGCATGTACATACAACATACTTAGTCGTCTAGTAGGGACACGGCTTTATAAGAACTAATAATATTTTGCTGTCGCCATATCACCTACGTATAAAAGCCACGTGGCTTTATTTAAAGCTTTTTTCTTTTTATTACAGAAGATAACGAAGAACCTTATACGTCGCTGCCTCTGGAGAAGCTTTCTTCACCTTCTAGCGATATTCAGTCCATATTACATCTCATTCCACAAGATGCACAGTTTTTATAACGGTCTCATTAGTAATGATGCAATAGAAGACCACATAGATGGACTAGACACGGTGGATTTCGAAATCCAATTTGATGATAACGTCGAATAAACGTCCTATATAAGTATTATTTTATATATTTTATTAATTAAAGCTTTAATTACGATATTATAAATACATAGTTTCATTTATATCATTAAATCCCTGGGATGTGGTTCCTTTTTGTATAAGAGAAAACCTATCAATTGATAAATGTTAAAAGGAACCACATGCACATTTTCTTAATTATCTAGAAAGTTTAAGAATATTCAGAGCAAACTTATATACACATACTTAAATAAGTAATTTATCAATTAATTTAAATAAAATAAATATTAATTTTACTTCATCTGACAGAGCTGCAAATGTTTTTGTAAATCCTTTGATATCTCAGAAGTGCGTTTTTGCTGGGTGGTTCCTTTTTGCTTAAATACGGACGTATAAAACAAAGTCGCTTTCTCTGTCTATCTTTAAAACTACGCAACGGATTTTGATGCGTTTTTTTTTAATAGATAGAGTGATTCAAGAGGAAGGTTTTAGTATATAATTTATTATGTTTTAGACAAAGCGGGCGAAACCGCGGGCGGAAAGCTAGTAATGGAATAAAGCGCTATCTATTTCCACTCTTTCACAAAGACTATCAACGCAATTAATAAATGTATCATTATCGTTCCAGTAAATATTATTTAACTTTTTTGTATACATATTTATAGTTCCTTAATCCTTAGTCATAAAAACATATGCATAGATACACTCTTGGCATCATGTTAGTTAAAAACTAGTATAATAACACCACCCTATAATGCATACAAACTTAACAAGTTCCCAGCAAAAATATCGGGAAAAATACGTGAAATATCGTCGGTTCCACTCTGCATATTCATCAACCTGAAGGGACGAAGGTTCGATACAATCCGGTGCAATCAAAATATCGACAAAGGCCGTCGCGGTAAATATTTGCGACCAGTAAATTGCTTACAGCCTCCGCGCCGCCCTACGTTGTTTTTATTCAATACCTCTACGCGGATATTCAATCCTGTTCGTACAATTTGTAATATGGAATTGACTGATGAAATGAGTATTGCAATCTGTAGGTTTTGTGTGGAATTAAAGATTTTAATGTGTTTCATTAAGGGCCGATTTTTCAATGCTTAGATAAACTTATTCGTCGTATAATGTATAAAACTACCATTTTAAAAACGTATTCTAATTGCCCGTATTTGACAGTTTACGTGACATTTTAATATTATCGTATAAGAGCTAGCGCACACGAGCAACTTTGTCTCCGCGACTATTTTGTCTCCGCAACTATTTTGTCTCTCCAACCTATGGGCTAGTATGAAAGTGCGCGCACGTAGCGACGCAACTCCCAATACAAATTGATGGGAGAGACAAAATAGTTGCGGAGACAAAATAGTTTCGGAGACAAAGTTGCTCGTGCGCGCTCGCTCTTATACTTTATTGGACGGATAAGTTTTATCCAAGCATTGAAAAATCGGCCCTTACTGATATAGCAAAGCATAGTTGAATTCCCTGATTATAGAGAAGACCAGTAAAATTACGAATCCTGGCTGAAATAAAAAATTACGCAAAATCAATCAATTTATTTTTAATAAAAGCCTATAGAGCTATCAGTTTTTATATAACCCACATATTTCACCTTTAAAAACACGCATATCTATATTTTTTTAAGTTTCCATTCAAAAAGACAATCACAGAAATACGCCTACCATAAACTTATAACAACATAAATAATTGCAGACTACAAGTAAACAAAGAGTGCTGGGCTTGTTAATTAATATCGGCCCGAATTGTTAGTAAGTTCGACTTGTTTGCTTTAAGCGATTTTATTGCTGACGAAATTTTTAATAAATAATTCAAGCGCTTTTGTAAAATAACTGCATATCTTTCATTTGTTTCCGCAAACTGGTTAAGTTTTTATGTTTTAGTATTAAGTATTCATAGTATCACAGACTAATAATAATATACTACGTATACAAATTATAGTATATATATTTAATATGGTGTTGTCATTTTATTAAAGATTCAGAAAAAATACTATGAAAACCCTATATTAATAACGGTAATAATGGTATAATATTATAATAGTAAGTTTCATAATTACAAATAGAAAGTAGTTAATCCATTCAAATTCAAATTCAAATTACATTTATTTGCAAGAATATAGTTACAAAAAAGGTGTTATTACATTAGTGATTAGAGGACTAAAAAACAAATGTTTCCTAGATCTTCTGCTTTCATACCTTTGCCTAAAATATGTAGGTAGGTACTTAAATTATTGACTTAAGTATACATATTTTAATTTAAAAATCTGTTAACTCCAAATAAAATGTTTTTAGGCCACATCCATGGTTAATTTTGAAATTTAAAATACGGGCGTATTTGTATTCATAAAATAGTTCATACTAAAACTACTTTCATTGAACTACGTCCAGTTCCACAATACTCAATTATCACTAGTGACATGACACAGGTCTCAATTCTGGAGCAATTAGCATTGAAACTAGTCGTCCGACCATCTTATTGTAACAACGGAACCATAATTATAACCCATACGACCATTTTGGGTGACGCTTTTGTTGATTGTGGATGGAGATTATTTCTTTGTTGTTTGTGATGGCTTTACAAGTAAATATCTTGTTTAGAAACAAATTCTGGATGAAGTAATACTTTCATATTTTATTACTCTATACTTATATGACGAATTCACACTTTCATTTATTACTCTTTAGGTACTTATATTGTTTTGACCTCCGTTATAACAAAGTTTCATTATATAAAGCTATATATTTCATACAATACAACATTTTTTATGTTATGCTAAATACCTGAAAAGTTTTATGAAATATATCGATGTTGCGAACAAAAGAAATACTAACCTACGTCACAAGTACCAATATTACAAATTCCCTTTGAATGTAAATATCTAGGAAAAAATATTATCAATGTACATTGTACTTACTTAAGATCACAGCGGCCATAAAACAATTTTTCTTCAATTGATAATACGACTTAGAAAATAGAATGATAAATGTTGCACCGTTATTCCGCGTATAGGTTCTAATTTTCCCTCCAAGCGCACAACACAGTCGCAAAATATTTTAGCTCATTTAAAAAAAGTCCATCTGTGTGTACATACATATTTGTGTAAACATATAATATGGATTGGAGCGTACTTCTAGCAATGTAAGTCCTAGATTTACTTTCATTTATACCTATTAGTTAATAGTTAATAAAATAATTGTTCAATTCAGCTAAAGCTAATTATTTATTACATTTTATATAATATTTCATTCTGTTTCATAGAGTTATAGAGAATGAAACAAAAGTTAGTTGGTAAATGTTTAAAATATGTATGATAAGATGATTTAAAAGTGCTTCTAGAAGAAGTTCAATTGAATAAATAAATTTTTGAGTTTGAGTTAAAAGTATTCGATACATCCACTTAAATATTTATAGATTTCGCATTCATTTCTATTCCATTGTTTGGCATTACATTGCATTGCAGCGAACCACTAGGTACTTAATCCTTTCTCTATAATTACGTTCTTTTATTTATAGTTAAAACTAAACCCGAAATAAAACGCAATACGGCCTGTATTTTACCTCGAATAAAGTAGTAAGAAACAAAACCTATTATATGCAGGTAAAAATTTCATAGCGTTCGGGTTAAGTCGACTGCAACTCTATTTTAAATTTAAATGTCATATATCGCGCTACTAAACTTGCCGGCATTTCGCGTAAAGGAATAATTTTAGGTCATAAGCAAGCTCTTAAATTTTTCTTTTGGTTGAAATTACGTTTTAGTTTTACACAGCAAACATTGTTGTTTTTCAAACTTGTTGTACCTTAGAGAGTATGGACTGAGGTTTTTCAAAAGGGCCAAGTTTCTAAATGTTGAAATATTTTTCGCGATTTCGTCCGTTTAGTAGGTTAAAAGTCTCATTTCATGTGCCAAACGGACCTCTGGACCTCTACCAAAAAAGTATAATGAAACTACATGCAATTCCACGCAGTCTTGCTCTCATTAAGACAATGATATCTGAACATATTATTAAGTAATTATTTTACTAAAATAACTATCTAACTTTAGTAAAATTTTTATTCAATATGTTCTAAATACTCTATTGTTATTGTATAATTAATTGCCTACCTTACTATACTTACTATAAGTATAATTATTATCATCTATTTTGATTTCAGTTTTCTCCTGGCTTCCACGGCTAACAGTAATGACGTACAAAAGCGAGCACTTATCTTCCCACCAACATCTTTATATGGAGTAAGTTATTTTATAAAAGATATCACAATGTATAAAACATTCCCTATACATAGGTATCAATCATAAAAACATAGAAATGTTTCTATACGATAGTATGATAATATCTTTTAAGGATATCTCTTATTAAATGATAACTGAAACTTATACCTTTCAAAATTTGGAATATTTTCTATAGAAAAGTAAGTTTATCGTGACCCATTGAGCCTGGAGCGTTTGATAAAAATGACCTCGGTCCCCTCATATGGGGTAGATGCATTTCACATCTGTTTCACTGATCCATTTTCTTTACGGGCAATTAAGTAATTACTCAATCGCCCCAAAACAAACATAACTACCAATATAAACTATATATAAGAATACCAGGGATCGATCGATCGTCTTCTTATTACATTTAACCAAAGATACTTAATATGATATCACTACATAGTAAAAAAGAAAATTGCTTCCCGCTGTCTGTCTGTCGGATTTTGGTGCGATTATTTTTATAGATAAATTATAAAGAGAAAGGTTTTAGTATATTTTAATTTGTTAAGTTATAAACAACACGAGCGGAAAGTTATTGTAGTATGTTTATAAACAAGAGAATCAGTGAAGCAAGCAGACTGGAAATAGAATTAAAGCCATCTTCTAGAGTGTACAAGATGGTTTTAATTTATCTCGAAACAAACAATTTTCAAGCAAAATATAGTGAAATATAAATTAATTTTCCCATATTATTTTTAGTTGTTCGTCGCCATAGCTGTACCGTTGGATATACCGGACAAAAACGTATTCGTATCTTATAACTTTGAGACCAACTTATCACCAGTTACTAACATCACGGAGATCGATGAAGTCTTGTTCCCGAATCTACCCGTAAGTTTAAACTTCTTTACTCTATGTAAAGAAATTATCTTATTTGATCTACAAAGCATTTAATATGAATTTAGTGAAGTCCCATGTCCCCTCGTGGGGTAAGGGGCAGATGCATTATACATCTGTTTCACTGATCGAATTTCTTTAGGGACAAGGGATCAGCCTTCTTTGTCCTACCAGACCGAGACATTTTTTTTTCTTCGTCTCCACCGGGAATCGAACCCAGGACCCCTCGGTTTTACGTTCACGCGTTAACCACTGTACCAAGGAGGCGGTCAAAATGAATTTAGGGTTGTCTATACTATATACCTATTTTATTTGTTGCTTGAATATGGAAAGGTAGATAACAATTCTGTTAGGTAAAAATATGAAATAATTTGTTATTTGGCGTATGCTTACTTACACTGAAAATTTTTTATTAATAACAGCTTATTATGTGGAGGTTTAACTTTTTACAATTGGGAATTGGGATTGGGGAGTCATTAGTAAAATGAGACGCTCTTTAAATACAGTCACATAATTATTTACTAGCACAATTCCTAATCTTAATTTTAATCAGTTTTTATGCAATAAATAAATCTAATTTGTATTTTAATAATGAACTTTCTTCCTACATTGTAACACAAGAATATTATACATGCTATTAAAGCATAATGTACGGGCCAGGAACAAATTAAAATATAGTAAGCGTGAACAATAATGGGAAAGCGAGCAGCCCTTGACCTGACAGCGCATGTAGTACTATCAGGGCAACCTAGCATACTGAGCTTATAAACGATGTCAAGTAACGCGTGTGCTAATAACGTATTTCGCACGGGGAATTTCTATGTTTTGAGCAACATGTGTTTATGGCAGAGCAGGCATTAGGGCGGATAGTCGACGCCACACATAAACACTCGTAAAACCGACTACTCACCTTCTTTTACTTACAGTAGGGGCAATATTGGAATTGCACCCTTAATTGGCTCCTTAATCTTGATGTGCATAGGCAAGCAGGGGCAATTTAGAGAACAACTGAAATTACTCCGACCGCCGCGGAGATTGTTCCAATATTGCCCCTGCGGCAGGTACCTACATGAGTAGCCGGCTTTATACTGGTGACAGGTGCTTTGGCGGTTTTTAAATTCATATTATTCGCTCTCTTCTAGAAGAAATGTCATAATTGTTCGGGCGTACCTACTGCAAGTGAATGGTACCAAAGTTCGTTAGTCAAAGTTATTGTCGAACTCAAAGTATTTCTTGATTCGTGTGAAAAAAAAATTAAAATTTGTCATAGGAAGGCAATTTATCTATAGTTAGGTACCTAGCTATCAAGTAGATTGTAGGTATATTGGTATTCTAAGTTTGTGAAAAAAAAAACCAATAAAAGGCGTCTTTTTTATTGAACAGTTAAGAAGCTTCCAAATTACACTGGCAAATAAAAGCTTTAGATTATATTGGATTTAGTCCAAATGGTGCAAGTTACAATGCCGCAGAAAAGTTCTAAGGTTTTATAGTATTAAAATATATTTTCGACTCTAGCTTCACCCCACAAATCTATTTTCATATTTTATGCTTTCAGGTAATTTCAAGACATAGTAGGAGTATTACCAGGGAGTTGGCGTATATCGTTTTAGAAACGAAATTTAAAGAGTGAGTTTTTTTTTTATTAATCCTTAAAACTCCAATCTTGCTTTCCAATCAATGCAAAACCGCCTACGCCAAATGTGACTTTAAAATACATTTTAAAGCTAAAGATCTAATATTATTCTAGAGATAGAAATCAGAATGATGGTGTATATATCTACTTTTCTAACCCAAAAATGTATCGTATTTGTAGTACAATATCTACATTTACGTAGTAGATAGAAATAAAACATACTTCCAAGAGAACCACCTACCATGCACAAATTGATTTGGCACTAAGTCAGGATCCCACCAGTGTTCGGCCAAAATGTAAATAGGCTAATATATTATGTAAAGAAGCTTAACTGTTTACGTAAATCGCTTGATAAATTAGTAAATAACGATTTTATAGTCACTGAAGAACAATAGCGAAATTAATAATCTTTGTTAAAGACTCAGGAAATAAATGTACCTATGACAGAAATGTATGTAGTTTTCGACATCAAAAAAGTAAAGTCAATATAATTTAGTATTGATCGAAACATCGACTATGATATAATCATTTGGTTTAAATTATTCTTAAGTTGCATTTTGTGACCTAATAAACAATATTAAAAAAAAAATATTTTTGTATTGAACCTCACCACATAATGTTTACAAAAATTGAACGTTCTACAAAAGATACATCTCTAGAGATTAAGTTCCAACTTTACACTGAATTTCATTTATTAAAGGAACGGTCTGAACGGAAGAGACTGCTTGCTGCGCAACATCTGTGAGGCGGCAGACACTCCCTTACACCACAATGGGCTTATGGGACACATTCTGCACATTATATTTACGTAAGTTAAATGTTTTGTCACATCTATACTAAATATAAAGCTGAAGAGTTTGTTTGTTTGTTTGTACGCGTTAATCTCGGGAAGTATTGGTCCGATTTGAAAAATTCTTTCGGTGTTAGATAGCCCATTTATCGAGGAAGGCTATAGGGATAGGATATCATCATGCTAAGACTAACAGGAGTAGAGAAATGCGGTTAAACCGCGGGACACAGCTAGTACTTTAATTAAGGCGTTAACATATTGTAACATCAAAATATATCTTAAGAATACATTTTAAAATATTTAATGCAACGATTAAAGTTACATTTTTGTGTTATTTTTTCTATCACCAAGTATATGAATTACAATTTAGAAGGCCAGTGTTAAAATGATGATGTGTTGTGACCTTAGTTATTTAAGATGATGTATCAGTTAATTCAAAGTATAATTACCTAATAAAACTTACATACCTATGTAGTAATCGTTCAGTAAAACAGAACTATTTTTATAAATATTTTTTATTTTAATAAAAAAAAATGTTGTGTGGTTTTATGAAACCACGGTAAAAGTGAAACTGTTCGAACGGTTCCGAACACTGCTTTGTGTAGCGCATGTCGCGTGTATCGCGGCTGCCGAGTAGGTATACCTACTCGGCAGCCGCGATACACGCGACATGCGCTACACAGACCAAACAGTTTGAGACGATGTAAAAAAAGTTTCACTTTAAAATGTATTCGAATGTATCTACTTAAATACCTTTTCTACCTAAATCGATACAGCTACACTCCAATCTCTATGTTTTAAGCATAGCATAATGAAAGATTCTACGAACACTATCTTTACTAATGAAAACTCACCTCAACTTACCCTATTTCCAGGCCATCATCATCAAAGGAAGAAGGTATCGACGATATATATTACGAAGCAGAATTAGACGGCCAGAACGGTGACTGCGACAAATACTTTGATGCCTGTCCAGTCAGTCTGTTCGATATGATTACAAGACTTGTTATAACGCCACATTAAAAGGATTTTTGAGAATTTTTCTTTTATTTCCTCGAAGGACCTTTTGTTTTATATAGAGTGTATTAACCAATTACCAGTTTGAATTGTGTGATAAATAAGTTGGAGTGTTGTAATTTCATCTACGTATATTAAAAAGAAGTGCAAGCAGTGCGAGCAGTGGTGGCTCAGTGAGCAGTGGTGGCTCAGTTTATTTTTGTAATTTTGGCCTTGATTTTAGAATCAAAATCTAATAATTATAGGTATTAACTATATTAAGTATCAGATATTCTCTATAAAAATAATATCTCTAATTCATTGGGTAAGGTAAGAGGATGAAAATAAAAACCAAATAAATATTTCGATCGTTTATTTGTGCATAAATATTACGTTATATTTGTAATTTACATAACAGTTGCTTAAAAATAAATAAAACCCACAGCCAACATTACACAAGCCACAATTATATTATTCTTAATACATATTAAAACAATGAAGTATCTTAAATATCAAAGAAACAGCAAATTAGCAATAGCTAAGAATAAACAAGCAAATAAAAAAATTTGGCAATTACATGGAAGAGATACTTATATAATATGTAGTTATTATTCATAATTATGTGTTTAAATAACTTTTATTGGTTATAATATCATTACACTAATACACATTAAAATATTTTTTGAGTAGATATAATTACTAAAATTTCAAAACACATTTTTTTAAACTAAATTTCTACAATATTTGAAGGTCGAGGATCATCTTCTTTTGCCTTATAAATACTTTCCTACCTAATAAATATTTACTTTAAATAAGTATTCCTAATAATGTTCTATATCACTTATTATTTAAAATATTAATTATATAAACTTATTTAAATTACTATTACTGGTTATAATATCCTTACACTAACTTTTCGATTAACAATTTTCGTCTTATAATAAATACTTAGTTCCTAAGCTTAGTTCCTAAAGAGTGATTAACGCTATATCATATGTGTTGGATCTGTACCGATTATTTTCGTGAAAATTCAAAATGA
Source organism: Colias eurytheme (assembly GCF_061535395.1). Lineage (NCBI taxonomy): Eukaryota > Metazoa > Arthropoda > Insecta > Lepidoptera > Pieridae > Colias > Colias eurytheme. The sequence goes on along the minus strand of NC_142998.1, from coordinate 8,805,877 downwards.
AATATATAACGAAATGATAATCTACTCATAAATATATTTTTTTTACTAGATTTAATTACTAAAATTCTTAAATACATTTTATATACTAAATTTCTACAATATTTGAACGTCGAGGATCGCTTTCTTTTATTACATTATATTATATACCTACCTATTATTTATTTTCAAATAAGTATTCCTAATAATGTGCTATAGTTCATTCGAGTTAGGAAAATAGTGATTCATCATTGCAACTGCATCGTAAAGGTGTATTCACATTGAAGTAAAAATTAAAACAATATACGTTTAAAAATATTTAGATCAAAAATTATAATATTTTAATCCCTATCACTGGAATCTTCATTGGAATTTATAATAAATGGATTTTCTTCTGCAATTTCCATGACATCATACAAATTTCACATAGTTTCCTCTTTTACCACATGGTCGCAGTATTTCCATCGACTAGCATCTACGGCATTTACTACGTCATAAAATATTTTTAATAGCAATCATTTTAAAAATTATTTTTTATTCGGGCCCACACCAACTCACCAACAGGATTGAGTTTACAATTGTACGGTGGCAGTCGGGGAACTTCAATGTCATAACTTTTTGCAGTTTTTGCAGTACTCAATCAAATATTTAGTATATTGTGGGGTGATCACTGTGAACTTGACTTTATATTTTTTGCGACGAGATTAGACGGGGGCGTGGCTAGGGAAGAGGACAATGATGAGTCACTATTTTCTCAACGTGAATAAACTATATTCTCTTATTATGTAAAATAATAATTATATTTTATTTAAATTACTTTTATATAATATCATAACAGTAACTTTTCGATTAACAATTTTCGTCTTATCATTACTACTTAGTTCCTAAAGGTTGATTAACGCTATTACCATGTCTTCGATTTGCACCGATTATTTTCATGCAAATTCAAAATTAAATACATACGAAATGATAGTCTACACATTAATATATTTATGACTAGATTTAATTGCTAGAATTCTTAAATAAATTATTTAACTAAGTTTCTACAATATTTGATGGTCGAGTGTCGGGTTCTTTTATTCCATTATATTATATACTTTCCTACCTATTTACGTTCAAATAATTATTCCTAATAACGTGCTATTCTCTTATTGCAGTAGAACGCCGATTAACCGAATCGCCAATTATCCGAAGCGGTCTTTAGCGTAATATAAAAAATTAAAACCACTAATTTAGTAATTTTTGATCTGTTTTCTTGTAACAAGTTAGAATTCACTGGAGTCCAAACATATTTCAACTTTTTTTGCTGAAATCGAGAGGCAAGAAACTACATGTTGCGCTTAATAAAGTTTATTCTATTTGCGACACTTCGTTTTCCTATTATGTCCAGTTATCCGAATTTCCGATTATCCGAATCGACCCCGTCCCAATTAATAAGGAAAATCAGCGTTCTACTGTATCTAAAATAATGATTATAAAAACTTATTTAAATTACTATTACTGGTTATAATATCATTACACTAACTTTTACTATTAACAATTTTTCGTCTTATAATAAATACTTAGTTCCTAAAGGTTGATTAACGCTATATCATATGTGTTGGATCTGTACCGATTATTTTCGTGAAAATTCAAAATAAAATATATACCTAACGAAATGATAATCTACCCATTAATATATTTTTTAATAGATTTAATTACTAAAATTCTTAAATACATTTTATATACTAAATTTCTACAATATTTGAACGTCGAGGATCGCTTTCTTTTATTACATTATATTATATACCTACCTATTATTTATTTTCAAATAAGTATTCCTAATGCTGGCGCTACACATTGGCTTCAAAGTTTGAGCAAACATTTGACCAAACTTTGAAGTGAAAACTTTGACGCAAACACGATTACAAATATGCCTGCTAGACTTGTTTTCAAATGTTTTACGGCACAGTTATTGCAAAGATGGCTGATAGATCGGAAGACGATTTTTGTTGTCTCTTTAATTTTTTTTAAATTATCCCTATACTGGGTTAGAAGGCTATTTCTCTTTCTTTTTAGTTCATCTACCGTAAACGGTAGTGATAAATTATTTTTTATTCGGATCCATGCGTCGTTTACAACGTTACGGTTTTTGTGGTCTTTGTTTTTTGGATCCCATATGGAGGGTTCCGCTTCAAGTAGCTGAAGAAATTCGATAACTACATCATTACTCCACTCCATTATGACACTCAAAATATACACACACAACTGCTCCGGTCAGCGGCGCGCGCGTTACTAAGCATTGTAACAAGTGTGGCAGGGCGCACAAACTTTGAAGCAACTTTGAAGTTTGATTACTTTGATGTTCGCAGAAAAACCGACTCGACTCGGCAAACTTCAAATATGTGTTCAAACTTTGAACAAATAGGCAAATGTCAGTGCCACACTTCGCGACTTTGTAGGTATTTGCGTATTTGATCACATGTCTAGCGCCTGCATAATAATGTGCTATAGTTCAATCGCCTTAAGAAAATAATGACTCAAAATTGCAACTGCATCGTAAAGGTGTATTCACATTGAAGTAAAAATTAAAACAATATAGATACGTTTAAAAAAAAGTTTAATGAATAAAAATATTTTAATAAAAAATTATAATATTTTAATCACAATCACTAGAATCTTCATTGGTTTTTATAATAAATGGATTTTCTTCTGCAATTTCCATGACATCATACAAATGTCACATGGTATTTTCCTCTTTACCACATGGTCGCAGCATTTCTTCCATCGACTAGCACCTACGACATTTACTACGTCATAAAATATTTTTTTACAGCACTCATTTTATAAGTTGTATGCAGCAACCTAATTTTTTATTTTTTGCCAACACTAACTCAATAGGATTGAGTTTACGATTGTACGCGCGGTGACAGTCGGGGAACTTCAATGCCATAACTTTTTGCAGTTTTTGCAGTAGGTAGTCAATCAAATATTTATTATATCGTGGGATGATCACTGTGAACTTAACTTAATATTTTTTTGGGACGTGATGAAACGGGGGCGTGGCTAGGGGCAGAGGACAGGGATGAGTCACTATTTTCTTAAGAGCGCATATTCTATTTAACGCAAGTCAAAAACTCCGCGATCTATTACGATAGATCGCGGCTTGCGCAATCCTTTTACTATGAACAGCATAGGTCCGCAGGAGAGCGCCGAGCAACATGTCCTCTCTCTGGAAAGGCTCGCTGCCGACTGATTTTAATCGGGTCGCGCGCAGTGTTTTATAGTACTTTAAAAAAATTTGTAGAAAAATAATAGAGGTACCTTAGTTGATTTTTTAAATTTTATCTTATAAGTAAGACATTCTTTTATTGCAATATGTATAAATTATATTCAATAAAGTCAAATATCTTGGTGAAAATAATCATTTTGTCGACTATAATTTCTAAAAAAATTCACATTGTTCGGATTTTAATTTCGTAAGTTAGGAGTCCAAAATAAAAAAATCTTTTAACTAACTATTTTAATAAGGATTTTTGCAGTTAGTTAAAAATAATTGTGTGTTAGATCTGTCAGCAATTTCAGATATTTTTAGCTTCGAAATTGACACTAAAAGTGAAATCAAGTAATCATCGGCTCAGTTATCTTGATGGTATTCAGAAATACTGTATTAATTGAAAAAAACTCTTAACTAACTACATAGAAAATAAAATTTCCTAAAATTATTAGTAATTCATATGTTTGTAAGATAAGTGGTTGATGGACAATCTGGTTTGAAAAATCACATATTTGAGCCAAACAGCGCACGGACCGCGTAAACCCTCTTAACACACAAACGATATTCTCTTATTATGTAAAATAATAATTATATTTTATTTAAATTACTTTTATATAATATCATAACACTAACTTTTCGATTAACAATTTTCGTCTTTTCATTAATACTTAGTTCCTAATAAGGTTGATTAACGCTATTACCATGTCTTCGATTTGCACCGATTATTTTCATGCAAATTCAAAATTAAATACATACGAAATGATAGTCTACACATTAATATATTTATGACTAGATTTAATTGCTAGAATTCTTAAATAAATTATTTAACTAAGTTTCTACAATATTTGATGGTTGAATATCGGGTTCTTTTATTCCATTATATTATATACTTTCCTACATATTATTTAATAACGTGCTATTCTCTTATTACAGTAGACCGCCGATTATCCGGACGCCGCGCCGATTAAGCGAATCATCATTTATCCGAAGCGGTCTTTAGCGTAATATTTATGACTAGATTTAATTACTTACTAGAATTCTTAAATAAGTTTTTAACTAAATTTCTACAGTATTTATAGGTCGAGGATCGCCTTTATATTCCTATTATTTACTTTCAAATAATTATTCATAAAAAAGAGCTATTCTCTTATTATTTAAAAGAATAATTAGTTATATACATTTATTTTAATTACTTTTACAGGTTTAAATATTATTACACTAACTTTTCGATTAACAATTTTCGTCTATCATAAAAACTTAGTTCCTAAAGGTTGATTAACGCTATACCTTGTGTAGTGCACCGCTTATTTTATGCGTTATAAATACTTTCCTACATATTATTAATTACTTTCAATATTGTGCTATTAGTATTTTAATATTTAAATTATTTGCTACAATATGATTCATGGCCGAATTATAACGACAAAGTAATTTCTTAAATTCCTACAGTTTGTTTGTCATACCTACTCATTTTATGTAAAATTAATATTTGTGCGTTTATCTTTACTCTTTCCCGCGTGTGTTGAGTTAATTTGAATGGATTTTTATACACACATAGGCTTTCAAAGAAGGTACTTATTGTGCGAAAATCATGAAAATTTACCCTAATAATTTGGCCACTATTCTATCTCTAAATAACCATTTAAACAATACCAATAGTTTCAATATCCTTAGGATAATAAAAGTTATTCTTTCGCATCGGTATAGAAGATAATTCCTGATCAACGGGAACACGGGTATCATACAAAGATGGCGACTGAAATATAATACCGAAAGTGCCGACAAAACACGCGATTGTAAACAACCAAAGGAAAAACCTGTCCAGGACCATTGACATGAATTTCCAATCTTCGACCACCTGTGGAGGGATAAATAATGAGCACATACACAGTTGGAAAAGTTCTTGTAGATTAAAACAATTAAATGGCTATTTTCATTTTTCACAGCTTCTTGACTTGTACTGTTTACTTTATCCGTTAATTAACAAAATATAATGTACGAAAATTAATGTCATTAAGGTATATAATATATAAGGTAAAATAAAATAATAGGACATTATCTGCAAGCGGTAACGACCCTAAGTAAATTAAACTAAAAATATATTTAATAGGAAATAAATATAGTATATATGAATGCCTTAACTGCCATAGATTTTCCAATTCAGATTAGCAACTACGTGTGTCAACTCTAGTAAGTTTAAGATGAATGAAGTCTTTAGATATTACTTCAAAGACTAGTTTCGCCCTGATTGCAAATAATTTTATTAAAACCTCCCACGTATCGCCAATCAATAGTTCCAAACAAAAGGGTCGCAACTCAAAGTAGACCTTTGGTTAACGTGTCTTCACTCATCAATGGTTTAACTATCAGTGCGTTAAGCCACCCTGTATAAGATGGGCCCATGATGGAGTAGTCTTTACGAGGGATTGTACTATAATGTTATGAATATATTCTGTTTTAGTAAGTTACACGCTTGTGTTAATTTTCCTTTATGGATGGTTGTATTTTGCCATTCATCACTTATAAATAGCATTTGTAAATTATATCAAAGTTCTACCGTTATCTAATGAAAATCATATTTATAAAGTGAATTCTTTACCAAATTTAATCTGCATTGGAATGACCACTAAATGAAATACAATTTTAAAATTTGCTTTATAATTTAAGCCAATATAAATTCTTAGCATACTTCAATAATTGAATCCTTATAGAATCGTGTCCAATTATGGTAAGCAGCTCATTTCATTGTCCTGGTTTATTCACTTGTTTTCAAAGCATCTAATTGAACCCCTTAGCTACAAAATGTAAGGCATTTTTTCATTATTTCCCTTCTCCAATGGGTTTTGTGCTTTAGTAATGAAAGGAAGCGTATTATGGCGTAATTTCCTGATGTAGATTAAGAGGCTAGCGATAATATTACGCTGATGAAAACTAAAGGACTTTGTTGTTATTGCACGCGCGGTTGAGAAGGGCTTTTTAAAATTGCAACATAATACTTATACGAAAACTAGCGAACATAAAGCTTGGCTTTACAGAACATAGTGAATCCGATTTAAAATACATCCTCCAGCTATTTTGTATTGACGTATGCAAAATAGAGAAAAGATACCGAGTTAACATGAAATATAAAACGCATTTGAGAATATAGAGTAGAAAATTTCTAGAATTTAAGAACATCTAGGAACGACTAAAACTCGACTTTTTACTGAGAAAGAAGGATAGAACTGGCCGGTAACTCAATAGATATCCTTGGCAATGTGTCAGACACAGTTTCATGTTATATTATCAAAACTCGAGAGGATAAGATCAATTTTAAAATTGAGACAAGACTTTTGAAATATAATTAAAAAAACTTGTTATTTGAGAAGATAATTATCCTGTGCTCGATTTATATATATATACGTAGTAGTTATAGGCAAAATCGATTTATTAATGTTATAATAACTTCGAATTTAATCCACGAAATTAATGAAAGGCTTCTATTATAATTAAATTACGATTAAGATAGTGTCGCGAATTCGCGATGTATTGTTTTGCACATAAACAACTTTCTATTAAAACATATAAACATTTCGGAATACAATTCGATAATTTAGAAAAACTTAAAGTCGTGAACATAGCAAGGTCCGGTAATAGCAAGGTATACCTACTTAATATCGTATCAATGCAAAATGGCATTTCTTTCCCAGCGGTCGTAGTAAATGTGAATTCTATAAAAGTATTGTAGTTCATAACGAGATTTCCAAAGCGAACTTCAGCCCGACATTGCTCGTTACCGCACTTTTTGCATCCTACGAAAACTAATAAAGTTTCCAAACAAGAGAACTATTATTATATTACCTACCTTTAAAGTAGATTTTATACGTTTATTCAATCGCAATGCTGTTGAGATATTTGTTGTCGAGTTGTTCGAATTGTTGCAGTAATATTCATTTTAGAGAAATATATTTTGTGTAGAAAGCGTATAAGGTATCGTATGTTTCTTTTCACTATTAGTTTACTTTAGAAGTAGTTGTTGATGTTATCATGAAGAGAGAAGATATTATATTTATTTGTAACTAGATTTCCGCCCGCGGCTTCGCCCGCGTTTTCAAAGGAAAACCCGCATAGTTCCCGTTCCCGTGGGATTTCCGGGATAAAACCTATCCTATGTGTTAATCCAAGTTACCCTCTATATGTGTGCTAAATTTCATTGTAATCGGTTCAGTAGTTTTTACGTGAAAGAGTAACAAACATCCATACATCCATACATCCATACATCCTTACAAACTTTCGCCTTTATAATAGTATTAAGATTTTCCGTCCAAGAAAACAATAATAATCATATTATGTTTATTTTAAGACCGTAACAGATCTATGTCCCTACCATACATAGAACCAAATCAAAATGGACACAATATCTAAACCTCGTGCCGTCTAAAAGTAAATTAATTTAAAAATTACATGAGCATATAAAATATTTGTAATTCCTGTACAGCAAAGTGGCCGGCACCTAAAAGGAACTCCCAACTCATGCAAGCAAGAATTCAATTAAAAAATTAAATAAACCATTCCATTCATAACTTTTACAGCGCGTTAAAAGTGTACATTAGCGTCTACTAATTTATTTATTAAAGCCGGCCACAGTATAAATTAATGCCACTTGTATTCCGTCTGGAATACTCAGTAGGTCAAAGTTGTACCAGCCAATGTTAGCTGAAATCACTACGAGCCAGCACTCGAGGGATTTGAGAACACTCCTTTACAAGCACTGCTTGCTTGTGTTTTTGGATGGGATTATAATGGAATCATGTTAGTACTCTTCCGTTATTATAATGTAAGAAAATGAAATCGATTATGGAAATTAACCCGTAAATATTATGTTTTTGTATATTGGATACTGCTTTGTTTATTTTACTGAAATTTTATTTAAATCTCTATTGAATTTACTGCGTCAAGGAAATATATATATATATATATATATATATATATATATATATATATATATATATATATATATATTAAGGAAATATATATATATATATATATATATATATATATATATTTCCATATAAAACTCAAAGGTGACTGATACCACTGGACGTATTGGGCTGAAATTTGGCATGCATGTAGATGTTAGGACGTAGGCATCCGCTAAGAAAGGATTTCCCGAAATTCTTGCGGGAACGGGGAAAAACGGGGATGCACGTACAAAGTCGTGGGCGGAAGCTAGTCTATTATAAGAATAAACATTACGAGATATGAAAGCAATAAGAAAGAAGACAGTACAAAGCATTATTATAAACTTAAAATATTCCTCTCGTGTCTGCTACACTCAATGGCCTGCGGCCAAAACATATTTTCCACACCTCGTATCACATTTACACAGCTACAATTCAACGTTAATCAGATGAAAATGCCATTGTTTGCATTAGATAATATGCTATTACTACAATATTAAATTACATTCAATACGCAAACAACGATATCGCAGTGAACCAATTCGATTAATCCTTAAATTATCTAGCACGTAATGTAAATTTAAACAATGTTTGTATGAATTTAATTATTTTGATATTATGTTCACACGGATTTTGGTTAAGCGAAATATAATTGTAAGTATTCATATGTTTCGTTCAACCATAAACCGTATTAAAAGTTTAAAGATAAGCTCATAGTGGAATTCAATTAAAATGTTGCTCGAGCAATACATTAAAGCCATATTATGTGCGTTGGAATGACGAGTAAATTTTTATTTTACGAATAATTATCATTTTAAATGTTTAAAGCGATGTACGGTCAGAGCGTGGCTATAAAATATCTGATTTAAAATTAAAATTACTTCAATGGATAATTTCACGAATTTGGAGTTAAATTTAAAATCTTATTCACACAAAATTTAGTTCGAGAACCTTTAATCCAATAAAAACTCTATAAATCTTATAAATAGCGCAATGTGCTAAAATATTGAAGTAAGTAGCGCATATAAAATGAATGGCTCCCCACAAGGCATTCCAAGAGTGCAACTGATGCACTTTAAGAAGAATGTTCTGAATTTTTATACCCTGCCGCGTTTTATTGCAGGATTACATTTTAATATTCACCACGTGTTAACAATGTAAATTTACAGTTTGATGTGCTCGTAAACTTTCACATACACCACACGAAATATGTTTATCAAAATTTAGAAAAACATGCGATCAAACAATGTGGTGTACTGTATAACCTTTCAAACATAAACATGGATTGAAAATCGATTACAGAACGCCGAAAGCGCTGGCCATATAAAAACAGAGACCAAAACGTAATCTTGTTTCACCGAGGGTTAAAACAACCGCATTGTTTACGTTGAATGAAAATCTTTCCAGAAGAATCGATTTGGAACTTTGGAAGGTATCGAAATGCATAATATTGTCACGTTTTTAAGTATTTTCCAATAGCAATGCACTCCTTGGGAGCAATACGCCGATCCACTTGTTAAAGTGGTTTGGGAGTGAAGCGAAATTCAATATCCGCCCTTACCGCACATCTCATAATGGCTTCTATGCCTCGGAGACACTTTCCACTTTTATGATGTTTAATATACTCAAAGGATATGAAATTCGCATAAACATTAATAGGTGTAGCTTATTGAGTTCACCTTATCGATTATGCCTTTTATTCGTACTTATAACTTTATAGGCGCAGAAAGAGAAATGGTAGATATTATTGTTACAATATGCTCAAATGTTAATAATATCATAACGAAAAAAACGATCCATCTCCATCGTTTTAAGGAACAATGGTTTAGAAACTATGTTCAACATTCACCATTCCAATTTCACATAAACACAATCTAACAGAAATTACGTTGTATACTTTTACTTTGTGGATCATACAAATTATACTTTTCATAGAAACCATTTCTAGAAAACCTCCTGATATTTACGAACTAAACATTTCAATAAACAATTTCCATGGAAATATCTATTTTCAATACCGTGCGAAATTGAATACAAGTCTGCGAACGTTAAATTGTTCCACAGAACCGCACACAAACTAACTTCAACTTCTTACAATCAGATAATAAGAAATACAGCTTCGAGGTCTTACATTTTTCTAGAAACTTCGCCATTCCTTTACGACTCCTAAGCCCAAAAATCCATTGTCGTTTAGGAACACGGGAATATATATTTTATTTCTATTCCAATAATGTTGAAATTCGATCGGACGCTCGAAACAGTTTGTTAGGTTTGTGGGTATAATATGAGGGAAATCCGCCTCAAATACTGTTAGTGCCTAGGAATGGGAATCCGTGTTTACCCCGATATCCAACTCATGGGAATGCTGTTTGAAAAAGCAATCAACTGAAATG